>NC_066847.1:18583169-18884836 GCF_001640805.2 Lates calcarifer | reverse complement strand
AATATTTCACATGCCTAGCATGATAACAGTGTCAAACATTAGTAGTACAGTATAGTGCTAGCATGTTTAAGTTGTTGTTGTGAGGCATATTAGCATGATAACCTCATAGCCTCAGAGTGACTAGCATGACTACAGAGAGTTTATTTTAATCCCATTATATTACATTAAATTAAAACCTATGTGGTATGTATTGTGATGCTGGCAGAGTGATTCAAATAGAAACAGAGAGGTAAGAGCTCTTGTAATTTTCATTTTTCATTTACTGTGGCAGTAACTCAGTGTTGATTTACTTTTTATGGCAGTTATAAATTCAAATTCTACATTTTAAATTCAAAGTTTACTTTCTTTTTCTGGCCTGTACAATAAAACACCTACATGTCTGTTGCATGTGCTAAGAAACAAACATCATCATTTTGTATGAAAAGTGAGGGCAATTCTGGGCTAAAATATAACTGTTCGTGGGTTCCAAGCCTGAACCACTTCACTGTATCAGTGCAGTGAAGTGATGCAGAGTGCACTTGAATTTGCATGGCTCACGATCAGTAATCAGTGATGGCCAAAGAGGAAAGACTAGCTATTTGCATCAGATGTTCCTCTTGCGCACACACACGTATTTAAATACAAGCCCCCTCCTCTGCTTTATGATTTTATACAAACAGCGCAATTAGGAAAAACAGGGAAGGAGGCAGAGGATAATTGGCAGGGCAGATGAGAATGTGCCAGAGATGCACAGTTCCACCAAAGATCTCTCTGCAGCTGGTGCTAAAATATATTGGATGTCAATCTTCAGCACAAACAATTCTCAGGGAAAAAAGTCGGTAAACAGGTTTCCAAACTGCTGCTCAGGCATTCTCACAAATAATGAGCATTCTTTCCCCCCTCACATTTAAGGCAGAGAAACAGCGAGGGCATGTGAAATTTTTTCCTTAAGAAAGGGCACATTTAGGAGGGTGATTGTGTTCTGGGTTGTCAAGCCTGAGATGCACATTATGTCTACATTTCAATCTGTTTTACTCCTCATATATTAGAAGATTTGTCAGTGGTGTTAAATAAGGAGAGTCTGATTCAATAGGCTGCAATTATTTTCTTATAATGGTTATGTTGTTATAAGCTGTTTCAGTCTATGTGTTCATTGCATGTTATAAACAAGATAAAAAATTAGATTAGAAGAGCAGTGTTTGTAATCTGTAATTATTTTTTTTATTTATTAGAGGTAGGATAATGCATTACAGGTTTTATTTTATATTTTTCACTTTTACTTTCCTTTCTGTAGTACAGCCAGCACTAAATCATATCTGAGGCCAAGATAATCTCACATGGAGCACAGGACAAAATTGTATCAAGGTAGTCGGGGATCTTTTGGGGTCCTCAGAAAAGTGAAAATAAAAAACATTTTGGAGCTGATGCCATACCTTTTCTCACAATATCAGTCACAGTGGACAGGTACTCATGAGCGTCTTGTTCACTGGAGATCTGCAGGCACTCATCACCATTCAGGGGCACCATCTCAAGCAGTGGGGACAGACTTTCCACCCCACACAGCAGCACCACCACGTGAGCCGCAGGACTCAACACACGAGCCAAGAAGAAGCGTCGCATCTGGCAGAGACCCTCCAACATGCCTTTGGAAAGGATGAGGAGCTTGCAGGTATACCGGGCCAGCCTGAGGAAGTCATCCCGCCGGCTGGACACTGTAGCGATGTCATAACAGCACATCCCAGCCTCTGAGATGGGACCAGTGAAGACTGATTTCAGGTAGGTTGCCCATTGCTCTGCCTCAGTCTCATAGATGATAAGCAGCTCCTCACCTACAAGAAATGGGTATATATTCTGTTCAAAAAGTACAAAAACTCCAAAACAAAGTTCTGTGATTGCAGTTTTTGGTATTCTATGGAAAAACATTGACCCACATAGTGGAGAATGTTTCTGCTGTTGCTGTCAGTGCAGCATATTCAAATGTAATATACTCTATATAGAGGATGCAGTGAAATGGCTTAACTGCCAGAGTAAATGTTACTGTTGATGCTCCTTTATCATTAAATTAAATAAAATATAATGACAGTACAGACACAACTGTTTAAATACATTAATACAAGAAGAAGCCAAACATGGATTAAAATGAAACTTTGACATTTCAAATATAGTTCCAAGATATATTGCACCAAAAGTAACTGAAAAATGTTGCTCTGAGCATTGAAAATAATTAGAAATCCTCAAGACTCATATATTAAAGCAATTAATCATTTTCATTATCTCAGTAAAAATGTACGTAATAATGAACTACTGAATAAATAAAGCAAAGGTACAGCTTACCTGTCTGGCTCATGGCTGCAGTGCAGTTTGTCTCCTGGTCTTACTTTACAGTGACATGGAAAACAGCACTGCTATTGTCAGGAGGAGGTTGATAAGAGGGAGTTTCCTGCTACGCCAAAATGAATAAAGAAATGAGACCATTTTTTAATGGAACACAAAGCCTGCTCCCTGCCCTGGTGACAAGGAACAAGCTTTAATGTGGGGTTTTATTATTTAAAAAAACAATGTACATGTGGATGTACTCTGTGTGATTTTAACTTTCAAATTCACAAAACTGACTATGTGGTGTGGAAAGTTTGTCATCCAAGTTTAGCTAGCTGTCAGTATGTCACCGACACTGGTACCGCCGTGTCTGAAAAACAAAATGAGTAGTTCTAAATGTGTCGTCATGAAATATGAAGTTTTAAACAGCTGATGTCTAGATAATGTTTATTCAGTGAAGAGGGCTTCACAGCAAGATGAGAAAGGTCACAGTGTGTATAATTATAAAGTGTTGTCTTGAAAAATTAACTTTGAGAGGAGAAGCTTTTGAGTGATACCATATTTTATCACATATTTCTGTGGAATATAAACTACCAAAGCTGCAGTGGAAAATTATATCCCAAAGTGATAGCCATGCTTAGTATTTTATAATATCCCATAAAAATAGACACACTAGGTCTGTAAGTAAGCAAACAAACAAAACCAAACAGCAAATAACAAACACAAAGGTCAGTGACAAGCAGACAACAGGTGAATGAAAGTGAAAAACTGGAGTCATAGATTTGACCAGAGTTTAATTAAGTCTGCAGAGCCATCAGTGTAAAGCAGAGCACTGGAACCTGAGGCTGGAACCAGAAACTAATGATCTGGTGTGAATTTCTCCACTACAGGCAGAGATAAGAGGGGGTGTGGGATGTTCTGACCTACACACACACACACACACACACACACACATACACGCTCGCACGCACACACTGAGAGAAATGTAAAACTCAGGGCTTCATTAACTGCCTCCACCTGCCAAACAACTGACTCATACTGCCACACTAATGTCTCACAAATAGTAGTTTGCCACCAGTTATTCATTTATTTCCTTTGAGCTGCAGTGGGGTAACTGAAATGCACAACTGATAAGAAAATGAGGGGGTGAAAACTGAGGTCTCCTTCATGCAAATTGCTGGTGCCGTGTACCTGGTGACTCACCAGTGACAGATCACGCTGCTCTCATACATGCAGATCCACACACTTTGACTCAGTTACATTTTCTGTGTGACATAATTAGTGACATGCAGACAAAAAAAAGTTAACCATGACCTCAGATGAGATGTTGATATGCAATGTAAACAAAAAAGACTGAAACTGCAAATGTTGTCCTGAGGGTGGTGCTGGAGGAGAGGACATGATGTCATTGAAATCAAGAAGGTTTACCTCCATGGGACCATGAATATTCTCTGCAAATCTTATGGATATATACCTATGAAACTGTATGATATCATGTGGGCAACACTTTGTCCTGGGGGTGGTGCTAGGGGAGAGCTCTTGCAAATCCAAAATGAAAAGGTCAGGGGGGGTCACTAAAACTATCAAGGTTCATCCTGAGGGAACAATGGATATCCAGAACAAATTTCATGGAAATCTGGCCTACAGTTAGAATTCAAGATATCTTTTTACTATTACTGGTGTTTGCTAAAAAGTTAGAGAAAATTAAAATGATACAGAACAGATTATTTTGGCCCTGAGATATGGAAGCTAATTTCTGCCAGAAAAAGAAGAGGACGTTAGTTATGATAGAAATAAAAATTCTCATGATAAGGCAACGTTATGAGATATTACACTGTAATTTTAATTCATCTCATAAGTTTGAGTGTTTATCCCACAATCATGACTTTCTATCTCATAATTCTGCTTTTTTAAAACCTCATAATTATGACTCCTTTATCTTAGAATTTGGACTTTTTTTGGATTTTTTTCTTTTTTCTTGTTTTGACTATCATATTTCGATATATTATCTAATGAAGTTTTACTTTTTAACTAATGATTTTGACTTACTATTTCATAATTTTGACTTTTTATGTTGAAATATTGACTTTTTTTAATCTCATAATTACTATCTAATGATTTTAACTGTTTATCTCATAGTAAGGAAGGCTGTTCTTTTATTGGTTTTAGAACTAGCCAAAGGACTGCAGTTAAAAATTTGTCAGCTGGCAGACATTGGCACATTTACAGAAATGTTCAGTGCGCACTGTCCTCATAAATAAATAAATGAAATTAAGACTTACCATTAACATTTTTATTTTTTGTTTTATTTTTAACCTTTTATCATTTTCTAAGTTTTTAAATTTTTTCTGGCATAAAATCGGCTTCCATATTGAGAGTGTAAATTCTGGGCCCAAATACATTTTTAGTCAAAGCCAAATGTGTGTAGGGTTATTTTTTTGGGTGCTAAATTCAATTTATATTCATTTGTGAATATATTTTAAGTGAAAAGGCTAACTTGTTTTATATTTGTTTATTCATTTATTTAGTATGTTTACTCTGCTACAAATTTATTCTAAGGTTATTATAAGTAGTTCATACAGTTATTCACACCAGGCCAGAGTGACATAGTAACAAACCTTTGATAAAACTGAATATACAGTCAAACTGGCAGCCTGCTGCTCTCCACCAATAGGAAGAAGACGTGGATTTTGGGGCGGGTCCTTAAGGTTAGCATGTTTGACTGCACACTGCGCTCAGACAACTTGATACAGAGTAACAGTAAATCAGACAGAGCAGCTCCTACAGCACCAGCAGTGAAATTGTAACCCTGTTGCAAGTATTTTTGGCCGCTGATAGGACCGAGTGAGATCACTGCGGTCTCTTTTCTCGGATAGACTCAAGAGTTGTTCGGCAAGAGCAACGCAGGGAGCGTTTTCAGTCTCATTTCTGCTATATCTCAATATTATATCACACTGGAAATGTCCGAAAACAAGCCGAATGATGAACCGAAGTTATCTACGACGGACAGGGTGGTGAAATGTAAGTGTAATTTTTCATGGCACAGTGAATTGAGACGGTACCACAGCTCTCCCTCTAACCAGCAGAAGCAGACTTGGGAGAATTCACGGTCGTAGCAGCAAGCAACAGCAGCAGCAAATGTAGTCGAAATTTGTTTGCTGGCTATGGAGGAAGAAGGGTGTTAGCCGAGCTATGACAGCAGCAGTAAACTAGGAAGTGAGGGTAACTCCAGTATGTGAACCAGGGCAAGAATTTAGCTAGAAATGTGTCACATTCTGCCTGTGAGGCGTGGTGTAGCCGCTTGTCTGTATATACACTGTTTTCACCAGCTACGAATACAGCCAGCAGTGTGACAGATGCATGGTCATTTTGATTCATATACACAGTGCACAGCTTTACAGTATGCATGCAGATATTGCACAACCATTGCATTCAACCCAAGGGCGATTTTCCCTCATTTTGCATGCATCACCAAGCATAAATTTCCCAAGGCTTCTTTTTTCAGCATTGCATAATACTACTTGATGTCGTCTGCGTTTTGTAATCTCATATTTGGGGGTGTTCATCGTGTGCTTTTAATACAAATGGCATATGGGCTGGTTCTTCCTGCCTTCTGTGTTTACAGGTCTGACATTCCACCTTTGCAGTCTACCATAAGAATGCAATAAAGATCATAATCGAGTCGACCTACCCCGTGAACACTGCCCAGTTTCTTGCTAGTTGACATCTTATGTTGACTTAAGGGCAATTCTCCACTTAAGCTGCATTATTAATTCTATTTCTGTTTTTGAATACCAGTACTTCATGTCATTCTAAGTGAAATATCTCATGTTGGAAGACAAATGCAAAGCCCTTCCTCAGAAGTAAGATGACAAAATGTGTTCATTTGCACTGGCTGGTTTTGATCCAGCACTAGTTGCAACCATTATCCTCTCCAGCTCTAGTACATCACAACAGGCATGTGCAGCGATCACAATATGCACAAGCGCAGGAGGGAATTGTTGAGTAATTTTATTCAGGCTTAGTTGCTAGGGTTCAACCGGTTGAAATGATTAGATCATCTGTGACCATTAAACACTGGGATTTTGTTTAGGAAGAAAAGGCAATGTTGCAGTGTTCAAAAGACCATGACAGGAATCATTGACTATACACTATATTAAAGGCAAGCCTGAGCTCTGCCTTGTTATGATCTATCGCAAATATAGTTCCACTTCATTGCTTCCTTAGGCTTAGCTTGTGGCATTCAAAATGAAAAAATGTTGATCAAAATGATAGCTGCAATAATTTCTTTTCGTAGCAAACACCCAGGTAACCAGTTGTGTTATGGCCACATTTTGCTCAGAAAATGGGGTTGAGTGTTGAAAGAGAGTCACAGCATGTCTTGGGTGCTTTTGTAATGAATATTTCAAGAGATCATCTCCCTTCAGTCTCCACCAACTTGAAGGCTAATGAAAAATAGATATGACAAGTATGGGTTTTGAAGAGATTTAACAATATCACTGGAAGACATGCATCTGAAGCTACTTTTCTGTTTGTCACATGGCTGTTTTTGCGCTGCGGAGATGCCATTGCATTCCACATCTTAATACTGTATCCTCACTACCTCCCTGCTCCGCTCAGTGAAGGTCTGCTATGGTCTTAATCAGGTTAAAATGTATTGATTAGTCATTAGACAGGCTGCCAGGGAATCTGAGAGGCCAGTTTCTGGGGCTCTCTTCTAAACCTGGTGCTGAGATCAAGAAAGTAATTTATCTCATTATTCATTCATCAAGTTTTTGAGAAGTCAGTGTTTTGGTAATGCATCAGTATTATGACAACACAGACGTTGGCTGTGTACAAAGCACCTCTCCAAAATAACTGCAGGCTATATGTGTGAAGTAATTTGTTTTCAGCTGCCTAGTTTGCCCTGCTACAAGGTGTCAGGCCAACTTATCATAAGTGCTTTGCATCCACCTGTTTTCAAAATGCATTATCATAATGCTCCTGCAAGCCACTGCCCCATAGTAATTACTCCTAAGACTTTAATCGGCTGAGGCAGGAGAAGTTGCATAATTTTTGGCATGTTTTTATCCCTGACATAAATAAACCAAAAAATATCAGCAATTTCCAGTATATAACCATTAAATGTAGAAAACTCCATCACCTGTATGTCAGTCAGGTCTTAAATGTTGTCGTGTAGAAGTCCTACCTGTCAGCTGACCATTGCAGCTGTTTAGCATTCATTTTTTAAAGGCTTACCTAGTTAAGTAGCAGTTAAATAAGGATTATGTTTTGACTCGTGATAATCCTGATTATTTTGTCAGAGTTTGTGGTCATGATTTTTTGCTACAATTCTAAGCCATTTAGCTGCAGCTAATGTGTCATTTCATTATTTTGATTAACCTGTCGATTGACCTCTTGGTTGTCAGAGAACAGCCTATGGAAATATTCCAAAGCCCAGGAAGGAAAACAGCAAATATTTGCATCATAAACCAGTAAATTTAAGATATTTATGCTGAAAAACTACTTGATAATTAAGCAGTAGTTCAAATTGCTGATTAATTTTCTGTTGATCTACTAATTGATTCATGGGTTAATATTTTTTTTTTAGCTCAAATTAGCCACCATTATGCTGAATTTATTGAACTTCTATCTTAAATCAACATTTTGAATTTTTTCTGATACTACAGACTTCTGAATAGATAACTAATCCCAATAAACTAACTCTGCAAAACTGAATGTGCAAACAAAATCTTTCTCCACAGTAATACTGATGATAGTTAATCCTACTGCTACCCTTAGTTAAATATAAAATAAATAAACTCTTAGTAATATGGTCGTCATGGTGCACTCATGACAATGCCTGCTCTGCAAAGCAAAACGAGCTCAGTAATGGTGTTTTTCCGTCACCAGCTGAGAGGCAGGGCCTCCGAGCCCTCGATGGTGTGCCGGGTCCTTCTCTTTGAGTGGGGATGGATAACATCTGACATTTGACTTTTGAGGAGAGGCCCCCATGCTCAGACATGCGTGGGTTGGAGAGATGGTGGTGGTGACAGCGGCGCAATGCCAGCCACTGATCCCAGCTGGATAGCCGAGTCATTTATAGAACAGAACATTAAGTAATGCCACATACTTGATCTTCGCCTTATGTGTGATCACCTGCATACGGTTCTGTCTCATGTCATGGTGTTCCTTGCTTATCAGGTGTAAACAGTGTAATATGGAGATATAAAATTACCATTTGTTATGAATTTTCCTCAAGCTGTTGTCATTCTGAGTAATATTTCCTCATTAGCATGCATAAATCTTGTCATTAGCTTTATTTGCATGGGAATAAGATTGCTATGGGAAAGTTAAGTGATTTATAATAACTGCTGAGGCTGTTTGTAATTTTAATCCTGTGCCAGTCTGGCGTGTCTGTAATTTGTGAAGTTAGAATTTCTGTAGAAATAGTCTCATATTTTTGTGATGTCAGAGGTCCCTTGGTGTTAGCCAAACTGTGCAAATCAAATTGTCAGTAACTTTATCCTTAGTTTGCTTTTGGCTCATACTGTAATTTCTTCCTCTACTAGACAGTCTGTTTCAATCAAGAGCCAATAATGACGTACGTTTGCTGCTGTGTGGGATGGAGATGAAGCAAACTAGATGACGTCAAGCTGTCTTTATGCATTTGGGATTACAATATTCTTGGGTGGTTGCGAAGTACTGTGGCTGGCTGCCCAAAAATGTTAATGTTTTGGTGAAGATATGGAGATACTGAACAATCCTTTTTATTTTTTCCTCTAATGGGTAGAATTGATCTCTAGAGTTGAGTGAGCACAGCCATGTTTGTTTATCATCATTTTATCTAAAATTATTGGGTTCATATCTTATTTCATATCAAGTTGTTATTTTACTTAAATATAATATTAGAGCTGAGATATTTAGTTATTCATGGGTTATTTTTCAAGCAGAAATACCAAACAAATTCTCTAGTTTAACTGGTAATAAAAAATAAAAAAAAACTAGTTAAATGCCACCACAGATTCCAGCTAAATACAGAGGAGTTAGCTCTCCATAAACATAGAATTATGCTACAGGGGAAGGTGTGAAAATAATCTTGTCTGCGGTCTCTTCTGTGCTAGAGAAGCAGACGGTGGTTAATCACAGCTTGTGATTGGTCAGACAGCTGACCTATGAACAGGAGTGCTTGATCAAATGCACCATAGCAAACCATCAATATGAGGCCGAGTCAAGTTTAATTATTTGTGGAAGGAAGAACTATCATCACAATTATTATTAATTCTGCCGTCATATGACATTATCTAATCCACTTCTCATAGTTTACTGATTTGCCCTGTTAGATTGGCTGTGAAAGCCTGTAACTCTGTGTGTGTTTTTAACTTTTCTGAGTAGCATGTGAGGAAGTCTGGGTGCTGGTGGCTGGGGGGAGGACAGCCACCTCCTCCTCAGCACCTTTTGACAGTGGTCTACTCATGCAGCTCGACCTGGAAATGTCACCCACAGCATGAACTATGTGTGACAAGAAGATAACCAAACAAGCAATCAAAGCCTGTCATGTAGCTGCTTGCCTAGTCTGCTGTGACTTTTTGATAACAGTGTATTTCATCATGGCATAGTAGGGAAGACCTGAGCTATCTCTGTTGTGACATGATGCTCAGATACACAGTCTGTGGTTTTCTGAACCTGAGTAAGTGCACCTTTACCGCTCATTAGATTAAAGAGGAATTAGGCTCTGTTGTGGATTTAGGGCACAGCAAAGCGGCGGATTTGGACAGATTAAGCTCCATATAGGGGGATAAAGGCGGCTCTGCACAGAGGTTGTAATCTGACTCCATGCATTAGCTGCTGCTCTTGCTAATTCATGTGAACAAATGGATGTTGGGTCTCGATAAAGCAATAGGGGGAGAAAAACAGTTTACCTACCTTGGCATTTTTAGATTGTTGCTAAGCCTATGAGTGCAGTTTGGGGATTTGCAAGCCTTTGAACTCGCACTGTTGATACATTGAACTAGAAGTTATGTATCGTATATGTTGATGGATAGCATTTTACAGCGGCTTTGTACTGTTATGGCTCTTCATAAGGTGCCTTGCATGCACCACATGCACCACATTTTCCTCCTCAACCACCAAAATACCATTTTGCCAAAGACCAAACAAAAAAATTCCACTCTTGATTGCCTGTTCCCACAGTGGCATCCATGAGGCATAGATCATAATGTTGCGCTGTTGTATTTGGTAAAAATCAGCCACCATATAAACAGATCATCAGCATTTCCCATTTCATGGCTGGAAGACGCCAACACATGGGCCTTTTGTGAGCTACAGTGGCTAACAAAAGCCATTTGAAACACAGATGAGAGTCATGTCATTAGATCCCTCTCTGGAGCTAGTTGCTGCACAGTCACAAATCAATCAATACAGTGTCTACAACACATGTAACTGCACATTGGGCACCCAGTACAGTCAGTGTGGGGGAGGAAAGGCTAACCCAGTGAACTGGGAGCAACTGGGTTGCTGGGTTATATTAGAGGCCAGTAGAGTAGTAAGTGTGCTTTCTCATCTCAACTCCCACTCAGAGGGAAGAGCATGGAGAGGCAGCAAAGAAATTAGACTTTGTGGGGTTAGATTCAGAATGTACACACACGAGCATACCTGCACATTATCATTTTTTAGTTGATTGAAAAGGCAGATTTTCTTAAGAATTCAGATATAGAAAACCATCTGTCATAGGATTGTTGCCAAATCCAGTTTTGCAAAAAATGTATTTATCAATAGAAAATATATCCACAATTTTAATGATCAGTTAATCATTTTTAAAATCCTTTTTTTTGTTTTTATTTTTTTTTTTTGTTTATTATTTTTCAAGCAAAAATGCCAAACAAATTCTGTAGTTCCAGCTTCTAAGTTTTGCTGATTAGCAAAACTTAGACGTCTTTTTCGTCTGGACTGTACAAGCAATTTAAAGATGTCTCACTGGGCTTATGTACACCCTCTGCACATACATGTACATTAACTGCAACAGGGGTCATTTTTAGTTAATTGAGTAAGCAGATTTTCTTAAGAATTCAGATATGGAAAACCATCTGCCATGGGATTGTTGCCAAATGTGGTTTAGCAAAAATTGAGTGCAAATGCTTTGTCAAGGGCTGTGAATCACAGGCTTAACAGAGACTCAATTCAATTAACAACTCAGTGGATGATTATTTGAGTCAGGAGTGATTTGTGTGTGTGTGTGTGTGTGTGTGTGCGCGTGCTTTTTGTTTTTGCTTTTGCTTTTTTGCATAATTTGATTTTGTAAATTACATTCCGATTTGGAAACACTCTGATTCGTCCTCTCCAAGGTGAATCAGAAAAAGACAGAGTTATATTTAAAACATTATTCTGCAAGAGAAAAAGGGTGTTTTTATTAGTTAGAAATTGGTTTAATGGTTTACAAAACACCAAAGATACAACACCGTTTTTCTGTGTCAAGCTATAAGACTTTTTCTTTAATATATCTAAAGGCCTGATGTATTTTGTTCTAAATGAAACGTAAATAAATGAAATAATTTACAACCCTTTTATGAAGTTAATCCAAACCTCTAACACTTACAATGCCTTTGCTTTATAACACTAGTAGTGGCAGTGACAGTGCTGATTTCAACTTATTAATACTTGTCAGGGGAGGTAGTGTGTGTAGGAGTGGGCAGGTTGGTGAGTGAAAGTGAGTGAAAGTGGCTGAGGGGAGCTGTGGATGAGCATGTGGGCATGAAGGCAGGTTTTAGACAGACTACCACTTCAGGTAGTTAATTATTTCACTGAATCTAGCAGTTTTGACTACAATGCAAGGGCATGAATCCAAGCAAATAAATCTTGTAAAAGACATAATAGTTTTTAGCTTCTCGCTGTGATGTTTGCAAGTGTCTGGTCAGCAGAACGAGCTGGAGTCTCAGAAGTTAACCAGTGGAAGTACTTCCACAAAGTTTACAGAGTGGATTTTTAACAGACCTTTTTTTGTCGTATTCATTTTTAGGAGAGAAAGGTACCCAGGAAAACAATTGATTTAGTTGCATTTTAAAGAGAATATTTCATCTGTTTTTTTTCTTCATTTTTTTTAAGAGTCTCTGAAAATTTGATTTATTTCAGAAACCAGCAGATCAACTTTACTTATAAACCCCCATCAAGAGCAGGCAAAGGTGACAAGGAAACAACAGCTATTAAATACCTGGTGTGCTAGCTGATTGCTCAGTTACATCAATCAGGCGGATGATGTTACCGGCCCACGCTGTTTGCGAGATTGTGGTGATTTATTTCATATTTATGGTTGCTCAAGTCGGAACGATTAATTCTTTTTTCTTTTAGCAGATTGACGCAGCTGAATCTGCATAATTTCCAATCTGTGCATCACTGTAGTGAATGAATCCTTACACCTCTTTATTATTAGCAAAAGAATTGCAGTCTGTTTACATTTTGCCTGAATATGTATTTAACTCCTGCCCACAGGTATACGCACACACAGCCACCTCGGACTGCGTGCCAAATGAAAAACCATTTTAGCAAAGCTGAATAATGTTTTGTGCATCGAAATAAAAGATCTCCACAGTAACTTTTTTTTTTCTAGGACAAACCTCCCCTGTGTGAACAAGCGGTATTTTGGCCTCGGTTTTCCTCCCACCCTGTCACACTCGCCGTTATTAGAAGGAGGAGGTTCCTTGTGGTGAAAACATACCTGCATGCTAAATGGGAGACTTGTCTTCGTTGAGTGGGACAAGCCTCTGCATGCTGCTGTGTGACAGATGCAAACACAGACACACACGCACACACACACACTCGTTGTGCCAGGCGGTCGTTTGTATTTAAATATGGGTGAAAGGAGTAAAGCCATCTGCGGGCTGCCTGTAAATGGTAGATTAGTAAGCAGAGAAAAGTCAGCGCAGGGGGAGGGGTGCTGTAACTCTTGTGTCAGCTCATCCACTCAGTGCACATATAGCAGGGAATGACATGCGAAGGGTGCGCAATATCTCATGGTAACAGTCTAGTCGAGATTGCCTCTTCTCTGCTATCATGTAGGCATCGGTACTTGTTGACACCTACACACACACACACACATCGGAGCTGATGCAAATGCGACCTGTTCCTATGAAGAACTGATGAATATGTTGATTTTATTTTTTCATCTCCAGTACATGAGCATGTGTGTCAGGGAACATACAAGAAATGCAAGCAATGTACAACCTGTGCACATTATAGCTTGACAGGTAGAGCTAAACCTAAGCTATGAGAGAGTTTTTAAAGTCTGCACTGTGCCTTTTTATATTAGCACACCCCGAACACGGACAGTGACACTGGTTTACCGAATGACTCCAGAATGCAAATTTGCTTCTAACCATTCCAACCATTGCATCCATTGGAGTAAACCCACGGCATGGCAGGCAGTGAAGCCCAATTTTCTCATTTGAGCCGGTGTGGTCCAATCATGACTTTTTATTTGATAAAGCATATCAGCTGTTCTGTCAGAGCAAAACAGAGCTTCTCACAGTATTAAGATCTGTCTTAAGGGTGTAGCGCTGCATTCCACTGCAGGTTTATTTTGGCGGGAGTTGGGTTTGGCCGTTCACTGAAGCATAGGCACCAGGAGCGGCATCAGCCAACATGGCATCAGCGCTGAGCATTCAGACAAAGTCGCCCAGTGGTTCTTGGCCAGCGATGGGCTTCAGGGCTCAGATTTGCAGTTTGACATTTTTCAGGGCATTTTTTGCATGGGTCGCTTTTCACTATAAACCGGGAGACCCTTGAAGTGAAGAATGAGTGGGACTCATATTGAATGTCATGTGTACCAGCTCACCAGTTATTTGCTGCGCTATGAAAGAATGCGGAGTAGGATTAAGCCTACTCCCTCACCTTTTTATTTACCACTTCATCATTTCAGCTGCAGCTTGAGAAACAAATCTACTCCCGGACAGATTTTATCAGACATGAGCAGAGAGATCATGTTGTATACACAGTTCCTTTTAATTAACAGACCAATCAATACTTTGAATCAAGTATCATGGATAATTTTCATTAAAGCCTTGAGTAACGTTGAGGACGAGAATATTGAATTTTTTTTCTCAGGACATTTAGAAAATAAACACCTTAATTTTCACTCTGTGGTGCAAAGCAGAGGCTCAGGTTCTGCTTGGAGCTTTTTAAAGGAAGATTTTTTTTTTTTTTAATTTCTCTGCTCCATTAAGTAAATGAACAAAAAATTGCTTAATTGAGGAAAGCCCTAATTACAGATGGGTAAATAAGCACATTATATGCCACATTGTTTTTCCTCTGTTCATTCACTGTTGAGTCTGCTGCGTGAAATGACAACCCCCAGAGAGACTGTTCCTCTCTTTCAGGTGTCATTAGCTAACTAGCTAAAGTGCCCAGTGTGTGAACGAGAGAGAAAAACTCCAGCTATACAAATACAGCTGGAGGTGAGGCCAGGCCCCAAGGTTTATTTACACTCATTCACACGCGTTAATTATAGACCACCTGGCTGAAAATTAACCCTCTTATTCCATGTGGTGGTGAATTTGGTGTCTACTTATCTTAGTCCAGTGTAGGTGAAAAAAATTCTTTCATTGGATGTCAGCTTGTTCTATAATTGACCTGACAGGATATTGTTTTGTGAGATTGGCATTTGTGTGACAGGACATGACAGTAATTCCTGATGATGGCTGACATGTTTCTCATCCACAAATTTATTATTTATAATTTTTTTCTGAATTTTTGATATCACGACTGCATTAAAAAATGTGCACATGAATGAGTTATCAAGCTATTTTTGCACAAATTTACAAATTTACATCAAGCTGTTTTTATTTTGGCCCGTGGCTAAAACCTGCTTTTGGATCTTCTAAAAATGTCCCAAGAGACAACCAGGCAAAGATGGGTTAAGTTTGCCCCACAGCTAATGATGGCAGGCCACTCAGTCACTCCCGCCCACGTGGAGAGAGAGGGAGGAGGACCGCTGCCCGGCCCACTCACTCACAGCACACTCTGCAGAGGCTGATCAGAGCCAGTGTCGTGAGTGAGATGTGTGTGTGTGTTAGTAGGGAGGTAGGGGGTAGACATATTGTAGAGGTGGCGAGTATTTGTTACCCTGTCCTTGCTGTTTCATCAGTTGAATCAGGCCCCAGGGTCAACTCTGAAAGGACCATTAGGTGAAATTTCATTATAATCTGCTGCCTCTTAGCAGTGAATTTTCTCTGGAAATATTCTGATAGTAATTTCAAGGTCAATTTATCTTGTTTAAAGTCAGATTTAATTTACACTAGAGCTTGTCCATGATAGACTGGAGCTTGCCAGCAACACAATACAGAGCAGACAGTCATGACCCCCTGGAAGTAAACCTGACTTGGAGTTGGCCTCCACAGTTGCCAGGCTTAGGAGAGCGCATTCATAGGGCAAACTGATAGCTCATCCAGTCTGAGCTCACGGTGTGCCTCTGTTAGCCAGATTGTGGAGAGGTTAGTGTGTCCCATTGGTCAGATTGATTTTGTGCCTGTCCAAACACCGCCAGGGAGCCATACATTACGATGACCAATCATTTAAGCTTTAATGCCGTCCTGCTCCCTATCGGACCATTAGGAGCAGAGGGAGGGCTCATGAACTACTGTATCTTTCTGCTGTCAGGTGGGCCTGCTGCTTATGAATTGTTGCATTTTGCTTTATCGATTGCATGCAGAGAGATCCTGTTTCTCACTAGACTGTGGCTGATGCACTTGTCAGCTGTCATTGTATTGCATGTTCATACATGTGTGTTTTCATATTTGCGCGGTGATGACTCCAAAGAATGTCAAACTCAAAAGGAAGTAGTAGGAGCCTCCCATTCCACTGATTTCACTTTTTGTTTGTGTTAAACATACTGAAAATGGAATCAAAAAACCGTGGGAGACATGTTGTTTCAACAAGCTAATCTCGACTCTGTGTGAACTCCTGAGCCCAAGACGTGATCCATTGTTGGTAATTAATGCCGTTGTCACACCCCAGTCCTACACACATGCACACGCACACAAGCACACTTAGCTGTCATGTTCTTTGGCAGCTTGTTCATTGCTCTGCTGTATCATGCACGCCTTTAACAGTGGCCCAGCCCTCACAGAAACTGGCAAGGTTGTTGAGTGACACAGGAGCCCACTGGTGCACAGTTACTGCTGTGAACACAAGTTTGGGTATGTGCACGTCTGTGACACACAGTCTCAAGAATACTAAAGAGTACAACGTCTTTGACAGCTTTTCTAGGGAGGCTAGACAGTTACTTCAGTCAGCACTGTTTTTTTTTCTGTCCTGCAAAAATGTGAGACATAGTGTATGAGGCCGATTATTCTCTTTTTCAGTGGCTCAACTATTTTCTGTGTCTTTGTCATGTATTCCAGTCTCCCTCCAACAACATATTTCTTGTCTTTTTCCCCTGTTCAGTTTTTGCTGTGGTTCTGCCATCCCTGCTTTCAACCATGACTACAGTGCTTCCTCTAGGCCACCATCTGCCATTCATTCAGTATTTCTTTTCATTCCCTTTTGCACACTCGCTCGCTCACGCTGTTGCTCAGCTGTGTCAGACCAATGTTGTAAGACCAAAACACCCATAATGCTTCAGGCCCATCTCCCTGTATAGACCGTAATCCGATCCCCCTGGAGGAATGTGGCAAGCCTCGGGGACGGCCAAATCGAGGTACAAATCAGCCGGTCGGCCGGCAGATAGTGTATCTCCAAGTGATTTTAAGCCAGCATTTCGGCAGCAATTGGCAGAATGAAATCAATTTAGCCTTTTCCCTCCGCCAGCCCAAATTCACGGTTATTTTCTATCTCAAACACTTCATGACAGGAACATTGTCAGACAAAGGCTGTAAGCTGCATTAAACATTGGTTGAGTGCTGTCTGTTTTGTAGCTAACAGTTAAGAGGGCAGGGACTTCTTTTCAGCCTAACAGATGGTGCATACAGTACAGAGCTATGCAGTTCCACTGTTTTAGGCCACAGCACTGCACAGGATGTCTTTATAAAGCCTGTTTGCTTTTCATGAAAGTAAATATAGTGTGTTAGCCAGCGAGCTATAATACCCTTTGCAACCACTTCCAGGGTATATGGCAGTGTTTGATTTTGTGTCTTTGTTTGCCTTCAGTGAAGAAAATGGTTACTTCAAAAATTGTTCAGTCCAGTATATTCACTCTTTAGGTACATATGCATTGCAATTATTGAACCTTAATTTTGCAGGAGAATTCTGCTGGGGAACAAACCAAGTGGGATGTCTTTCAAAGTTAAGAGTTTGCAAACTGTATCTACTCTGACTCTAACACCACTGTATCTAGTCTGAAAATGTGAAAAGATATGTATGTGCAGCTAAGTAAATGCAGGAGAAGTCTGGGAGTCAAGACTCCCTTCAGGCAGTCAAGCTGTCAAGTGTCCGTTTCTGAGCCCTGACTTTACTCACTGACCTGATCCTCAAGGACACATGAGCCTTGAAGCAGGCCTGTTTGACATGCAGGGATCAGGGGCATGACCCAGGCAGCTCGACTCTGCTTGACCCACACTACTCAGCACCACCTAGAGTCTCATGATGTCTCTGGCCCTCACTTAGGCTCTTCATCTTTGATTGGATGCTGATTGTGGAGATGGCTTTTGACTGTGATGCTTTAACTGTCTTTAATCTCATGGCTGCGAGTAAAGCCTGCACAGATGGTGCCGTCAGCCTAATACTCTGCTAGTGAATTTTGAAAGTGCTTTCTCTGCAATATGGAGGTCAGCCTAGCGGCAGAGAAGGATGATTTACTTTACAGTCACTTTTAGCCCAGAAGGGTTGCATAATAGCAGCTACTTCAGGGGCTCCGTCACAGCTTCTCCTGATATATAGAGCTTCTCCAGGGGGCTGGGGATGGCGAGACGAGATGTGTGTGTGTGGTTGGTGTGGAGTTATATCCCTTGCTGACTCAGAATTCCTTTGGTCTATAGAGAAATAATGCCTTTGTTGCCCTCCCTCCCTCCTATCCCAGCTCGTGCCATGTTTTTTGCTTTTCTTTCTTGGCAGTCAGGTACCCCTGCTGGCAGGAGAACCCACCACACCCGCGCAGTCATGGCCTAGATACAGAGATGGGCTTGAGAGGTGGGCGTGGGCAAGGGGGAAAAGGAAGCGATGGCAAAGGAAGGGGACTCTTAGGGGCCTTGTTGTCTTGGCAAGAGGTAGGAGGAGGTGGCTGGCTGCGCCATCCCATTGCCTCACCACCTGTCCTCTGAAAAACCACAGTCAGTTTGCCAGAAATGAAAACTCAACCATGGATCTCTTGGAGACAAACACTTGATACCAAAAAGATGCTTGTTAAAATATTAATTTGTCTTATTATGCTTTAATCTGAATCCCTTAGTACTTTTGGAATGACATATTTCAGCTTTATTTATGTGTTTATTCATTTAGGACACATATTAGATTTTGCTTGCGGTTTCTGACCCTCCCTTGTCCTTTTGACACAGCATGGAGGAATGCCATTTCACATATGTGATGAGGCTATTCTTGTATGGTTGGGAGGGTTTGCCCACAGATCATTGTGATAGTGGCTGTGTGGTATTCACTTTCAATTCAAGCAGGTAACCTTCTCAGTTCAGAGGAGTATGAGGAGGGGATGAGGGTTAATTAATGATGAGGAATGTTATCTACAGTTCAGGCAGTGTTTTATTTGGGTCAGCCTCAGGTTTGGTATGCTCCGTTTACCAAGAGTGGGTGCAAATATAGACTGGCCTCATCCCCTCTGTATGCGTCTAGTAATTGCATTCTAGAAATGCCAACATCTCTGCTGCCAACGAGCCCTCCTTGGGAGGTGCGATCACGCCTGTTGAGGCATATTATCTCAGAGGCAAGCTGTGAATGAGTACAGAAAACACTGAAGTCAGTTGGAGTTTCTGGAACGTAACAAGATTTTTCTATTGATTTACATACCATATTGTAACAAATTAGATAATATTGTTTTCTATTAGATTATGTTAGGAATCATGTGATTATTGTCTATGGAGATTCCTAATTAGAAATTTGAGTTGTGGTAGTGCAACTTGGGTCAGGACTTGACCTCCTGTAGTTGTAGAACATGGACTTACCTAATTATCCTGCCATAATCATAATGTCCAAGGTATCCTATGTGGAGGCCATTCTAGATTTCCTTGAATTGAGTATTATACTCCATGAATAAGACATAGTATGTCTGGATACTTGCAGCAAATGTGTTCTGCAAGCTGAAATTCCTTTTCAGTGTTTTCAACTAGAGGGCTTACATGTGTGGATTGAAATATTTAAAAGGGGCCGGAAAAGAAGGAGCTACAATATGGCTTTTGACAGTTGACTGTAGCAACATAAAAAAAATCCCAGGTGCAAAATATAGAACTAATTTGCTTACAGAGCTGACATTGTATGACCAATATTTTAAAGCACGTCTGCAAATGTTGCTACAAAGCTGTCCAGTACAATTGTTGCGCATGCTGTGTTATATTTTTACTTGTCTGTCATGGTATCATTATAGTATTGGGTTTCACATGTTTAACTTAGTAGTGAAGCTTTTGAAGACAAACTTCTGGTTTTGTGACAACAACTGCAACCCCGGCTGAACTGCACACAGCGGATCTGTATCACGTCCAGCCACCCGTCTACATGTCACTACACACTCATAGTACAAGCCACCAACAAGAACGCTTTGTAAAGTGGCAGCCTGGGCGCTGGCGGAGCTCTCCAGGGTTAGTGGGGACATATGTTCTCGATAGACCTGTGTCGTCAGTCCTTCCCAGTGCAAGCGCCAGTTGACAGCATGATGGAGAGTGGTGGGGGACTCGCACAAAGGTGGTTCTGTGCACGTGCAGGGCCAGGTTTTTCGTCTAGATTGGAATCCAAATACACCCACCAATCCCCTCCTCAAATGCCTGCCTAACAAATTTAATATTTAGCATCACATCATGTCCTCTGTTGACAGTCACACTTGATGACAGCACATAGAATAAAACCAACAGCCAGTTTACCTCCAACATATACATACAGTATGTTCTGCACTTATACATGTTGCTTGCTTTGCTTTGATTTGCATTGGTGTTAGCTTGTGGTATTGCTTGTAGAAAAACCAAAAACCTAGAGAAATTAAGGATAAACAAGACTAAAGTGAACTCACTGTCCTGAACAGCCACTCAGATAGCTTTCTCTCTCACTGTCGACTGCCACTTGAGGTTGGCAAATGCAGCAAGATCTATAGGCGTTGGTCCCCCATAAAATGTTCAGCTGCAGTTCAGCAGTGCCTTATAGCTGACTGTGAGGGCCCTAAAATGACAAGTGAAGAAAACAGCATGTTGCATTTATGCTGTATTTGTCATGATAGCAGTCTGAAAGGCATAGCACCTAACACTGGGGAATATGCAGATAAGTGTGGCTATGAATCTGTCTGGTTGTTATGTGCCACAGGTTCCTTTTGAGGGAATAGCTTTCATACAGCCGAGCATGCACCCATAGCACCCTGTCTTCCAGATCCTTTCAGCCTCCTCCATTGTTCCGTCTCTGCTATGCTCTAAAGCTGATTACAGCGCCTTCTCTAATGAAAGCTAATCCTGTGTCACGGCATTGTGGAGGAGGCGGGGGGGTGGGGGGCAGGCCTCAGCACGGCAAAGCTAGCAGGGAATGTCTTCTTCAGGGCTTGTCAGAGTGGTTTTCAGAGGAAATGCCATAGAGTGTTAACGTCTCCGCAAAACCTGGACATCTGCGAGGTATTTTACGTCGAGCCTGAATTTTTTCTTTGTACTGGCCTGTTGGCCCTAAACACCTTACACACAGTGCTGTCCAAACTTGTAATGGCCTGCAATAATTCACTTTAACTATGTTCAGTACCGGCTATTCATCATAGCTTCCTAGTAGCTGGAACTGATTTGTCCAAATTACTCCAGTGTTGGCACCTAGAATTTACTGTTCTGTTACACTTAAGGTCCCTCTGACCGCTGTCTTTCCTTTATCTGTACTGAAAAAAAGCATACAGTATGCATAGTTTAAATTCAAGTTTTTCATTGGAACGACCTCTTAAGACTAAGACTGGGAAAGTCCTATGAAAGAAAAAATGTAATCGCATCCTATTTGCAGTGATTTTATTTGCCCTCATTTATCATTGATGTAATAGACTAGTTTGCCTTCTAGAACTACATAAGAGTTTCATTTTGATGTGTGTGATAACTTATTTAGAAATTATGGCTGAATGTCTGAATGTCAGATTGACAACTGTTTCTCCCAATGTCAAAACCTCAGTTCAGAATATCCTTCATTAGAATCTAGCTCATACCAATGCTGTCTTTTTGCCAAATCTAAAATCTATACACCTCATGGACTGAGGTCATTTTTATGTAAGATAAGATGTTGCCAGGGAATTAAAAACTGAGTCAGATGCCTGACATGTGTGAGTGGATGTAATTGATAGCTGAAACACATTGACCAAAGGAAAAAAAAGTATTTAATGTTTATATTTACATCATTGCTGATACCAGATCTACTTAATAAGGTCAGACGTGGCACTGTAACCGATCTGGTGTATTGGATTAGTGGATCTATTTGTTTTTATCATAGTTTTCATGATGATTATGTAAAAAAACACAAGAAGCAACATGGTCATTTGCCCATTCTCCATATTTCTGCTTTTACCATAACAGTGTTTATACTGTGTTAGACAGTTGGGTCCTACATTGCTGTATGAAACATAAGCCACCCATGTTGCTCAGTGTCTTATGGTCTATAATTTGCTGCAGACTATCATTTGCTGCAGACTACAAGTTGTGTGAGGATAGTAAATCTGCAGGGACATTCATGCCAGTGTGAGCCAGGATCATTTTTGATAGATTGACAGGTGCTCTTTTCCCAGCTAGCTTTTTTTTTCACCTCTTGATGCATTTTTATTTCATTGACTGATTTTTCTCTCTCCCTGACTCATGCACCTCCCCCACTCCAGCTCCAAATCACTGTAGTCATTTGCCAGCCGTGATCCAGGTCCCTGGCGGCCTCTCACTGTGTCATTGATCGGCTGCTACATTGATGGCTCGCCACACGCCCTAAACCACCACCAGAAAACCAGTGCAGGGACATCCCCTAGAAAATGACCCCCCACCCCCTCATTGGCCACCTACTCCCGACTATCCATCCTTACATACATACATGCGTTCACCCATCCCTCCGCTCACCCACGACAGCCTCCCACGCTTCAGCCCTAACCTCACTAATTAATCAGGGACTTAGTCAGAGTGCTGTCTGAGCAGTGGTGCATTTTGATCACCTGCTGCTGCCAACGCTTTCTACATTTCTCATCTAAAATGTGTTGAGCCAACAGCAGGATTAACGTTTGCTTGTCACTCAGTCTCACATTGCTGTCGCCAAGGTCTCTCAAACACTGCTATGGGCTATTTTCTGTCAGAGCTTGATGGTCTTTGATAACCCTGACAGCAATGGCAGGATGGATGCAGGTCTTGGGTGTATTGTTGCCTTGTTTAGTATATAGCCTGTCTATCTTAATAATGAGGATCCCAAGATAAATGTTATTGACAGGAACCTCTGTGCAGACAGCCATACATGTAATGGCAATGAACAGCTGTCAGATGCTCCATCACACTCCTGTTGTTTCTGTTTCACCACATTCTGCTAATATATTAGTTTTTAAGCATGTAACAGTGGAATATGTATGATAAGTCCTCTGCTCAGATTTCCAGCCTTGGATCAAGCCAGTGCAGAACGTAACATGCTGCTGGCGACTCATTTTTAAGCCAATATTTTGATGGATGAAAGATTTAGACTGAGACTCTACAGCGCTGTTTCCCTGGCAACCGCTTTTACTCACTTTTATCTAATATCTCTCCTGTTTGTCGATGCGATGTAAAAGCTTACATCTCTGCAGTGGATGATGATGGTCAGCAACTCTTTAAAGTACAGTAATTGTCCACTGGTATGAAAAAAAAAAAGGTATGGTCATTAGACCGTGACCACAGGCCATAGACTAAAGCAGTGAAAATGTGCAGTTGGAGAAATTTAATATGTTTTCAAAGCTTGTAATTTCTACATGCAATGCAAACAAATACTTCTAGTGTTTCTTATTTGGTAAATCGTTTAGGATAATGTGGGTTGAAAAGCTATTAAATATCAGAATGCCTTTGATTTTCAGACTTCATATCATTGTTTGGAGTGTGTTGTGTTGCACGCAAAATCCATTTTGGGTCAAAGATACCTTTGTGTCAAAATATGAAATATATCAGCATATCTTTTTTTATAAAATAAATAAATGGGCTACTTAGCTCTGATAACTGTAGCACTATTAGCACTATTTGTGCTCCATGTAGCCAAAACAGACTGAACAAACAGTGCAAGGAGTGCTGAACAGTATGTAGTTTCCTCTCCTACTGCTACAATATATTGAACAGGCTTGCTACTAATTTGAGGGAATGAATTGAGTAATTTGAAGGCACAATTTAGTAATTTTAAGGCATGAATTATTAATTACAGGGAGCAAATTAAATAGTGCAAGAGTACAAGTTATTCAAGGGAACAATTGATAATTTGTGTGCACAAATGATTAAATGTGTTATCCTTAATACCTGCTGGGCTCTGTAGCTTTACTTGTCTTCATGGCGATATCTGTCTTTGATACAGGCCCCCAGGGTCTCTATTGACAGTTCTGCTCAGTCCCCTTTTGCATTTTTATTTCCTCTGATGCAGCCTAGGGGCTCTTTTACTTCTTTTCTCTGTCTCTCTCTGCCTGTCTCTCTGTCACTGAGAAGGTGAGTGTTGCTGGCTCTGCTCTCTTTCCTGCCTCAACCACAGAGGTAATCACTCCATTCCCATACTGCGCACAGATATAATCGGCAGACTCAAAAGCACTGAGCTTCAAAGCTACGCTCTGCTAAGTGTTTCGTTCGGGGCCATCCTCTGTCCCTATTAATGCATGGTAAAGAGGTTCACACCAGTTTGAAGTGACCTTTTCACCATTAGCCCTATAGACTACAGGCCGTTTGAGACTCTGGTCTGTCCTCTGTGGCCAGATGGCAGCCCTATGTTTTCTGTAGGTTGACTTCCCTTTTAATACATCTTCATATGGGATAATATAGGAAAACCAGATTAGTTTCCTACTTTGCTGTACTGACTCAGATTGCAAATACCAGGTGTATGGATTCAGCTGCTGCATCTGCTCAGTGACACTTCCAGCCTGTTTGTGAATATAATGCGTTACGTATATGGTTCAGCTGCTGCAGTTCTTTGTTGTCAGCAAAGATAGCCATATGATCTCAATCTTTTGCATTATGCATGTCAGGTAATCAGCTTCCAAATGGACCCTGTGGTAGTGTATTAATGAAGCAATGAACCTGCTGCCAGATGATATTTGAAGTTGAGGTGCTTTCTGGTGTACAGTATATCCTTTGTTTCCTACCGCCTACAGAAGCTCATGTGTTCTGTCCATCCTGGACTCCTGAACATATCCCGCTCTAATTCAATGTTGTCATGTAATTAAATTAACAAACCCTGGATATCAGTGGAGAGCGAGTCGCGCACTCTTGGTGTCTTACTCAACACTTGGCAGTTTTTCTCTGTGCATACATCACATTCAGTGGCTGCTCCATCACTAAAAGGCTTGCAACTGGGAAAAAAAAAGTCTGAGTGTGATTGATTTTTTTTTTTTTTTCATTTCTGCCCCGTCAATAGCAGATTATATAGTATACATATAGTGTAACTATATTATACTGTTATTTTGACGCATAATTTCACATTTGTCGATGTGCTAGTGGGTGTATTTCTTCTTTTTCTCTGTGTGTTGGGTATTGCAAACAAATACTGCTGAATGCTGCTCCACTTTGGCTGTGCCATCTTACTGGGCACAGTTTTTAACGTTCCATTTCAGCAGATAGTGAGTTTCCACTTGATTCATTACACAGAGATCTAGCTTGCCACTTACCTTGCATCAGGATAAAGAGCACATCACCATCATTTGAAAAGGCAAATGGATCAGGGGAATAGTGACTGCTGTTTTGTGCGACTAAGGAAGCAAAGTTATAGATCAGTATCGCGCTTTAGATCAGACACCACACTGCCTTTGCATAAAAACGTCCGACCATGCAGTGAGATTACTTCTGGTATTCTATGCTTTGTATGAACTGACCTTTGTTGCACTCACACATAGTTCTGGAGTCTTTGTTCTGCCTCAGGTCCCTGTTGGTCATGCTGAGATTTCCACTGGTCATGCTGAGTCTTAGGGGAAGAAAGTTGCTGGTGTGGTGGCTTGTCTGGTGGAAGGGGTGGGGGCGGAGGTTTTGACGTGGGCTGTGACAACCAGAGTCTTGCCCACACTCCGCGAGGGCTCCCGCTGCATCATGCTGCGTCAGCAACTTCTTGGGGAGGGGCCCTTCTGCATCTGATGGAAAGATGCTGTGCGTTGCAGGACTTCTGTTTCTGGCTCTGGAACCGTAAGAATTTATCATAGGTTGTAGCTTTTCTTGCCAAGCAGTCTGCTGTATCTGTATGGTTTTATAGGAATTCATTTGTTTTACCAATGCCCACGCGCTGGCCACAATCCTAACCTAACTCGGACAATGCCGACTTAATTTAACAGAGACATGCAGTTATTACCAGATAAGTTGGTCTTCCTGACTGTCTGGGGCAACCAGAGTCAATGTTTGTTATAGGTATTGCTGTGCAGTTGATGAAAATAAACTGGTACCATTCTTAAAATTTCCCTCCAGTATTGCTGCATGTGATATTTGTTCTGTTTTTAAAGTTAGGTTTAGCTCACACAACTGTCGGACAGCTGACAAGGCCAGAGGGGAAAATGATGTACAGGAATTGTAGACATCTGAACTGCCAGATCAGGCCAGACTCACTGTTGCACTCCGTGTTCTTCGCTAAATGAAGCAAGGGGCTGCTTGGTGAGCTCTGCAACAGTCTGTCTCACTTTCTCCAATTAAGCTGATCTGTCCAGCACCATATGACTGCGCACCTCCCGCTGTCTCATTCCTCAGAGAGATCGCATTAGCTCTGAACTACACCAACCTGAACATTTCAAGCTGCCCGTTTTCCCACTGCTTCTCAGCAGTTTCAGATGCACTGCGCCTGCTGGTGCAGATTTCTCAAGAATTGCACCTCAGTGTCTCCTATAATCTGGCGTAATTATTCCATTCACGATTGCTGCATGAACCAGGGTGGCTGCTACATTGGACAATCTAAAGCTTTGTGGGTTAAAGGCTTAAGACTCTGTGATCATTAAATGTTGCTGTAAACCTTACTAACTAACACAGGATAGTATACACTTATCAAATAAACTTCTTGTTGGTTTAGCATGTCCTCCAGACATCCAGAGGTTTTGTGGTCTATTAGTCTTTAAACCTAATGGCTAATGGATGACTTTAATTTGTAGCTTGGAAATTACAATGCTAATCTGAGACAAATTACCAGGGAGAGTTAAATTAGAGTTTTTTTTCTTCTTCTTCTCTGGCCCTCTCTCATTCTCTCGTCATTTCTCTCTCATGCTAGATTCGAGACTGCAGTGCAATTTCCCAGTTACATAACAGAAGGGAACAGAGAAATGGTAAAATTAATGAAGGCAAAAGCGACCGACTAATGGAGACCATTTTTGAGTCATACTTGAGTTCCAGGAAGATCGCCTGAGGTCAGTTTATTCTCTCACAGCTATATAAGCTGTGTATGAAAGGACGAATAGATGCACAGGGTTATTCGAAACAATCAACAGTTGCTGTGTGGCAATGTTCCGATACTGTTGTTAGGGAGGAAAAGGGTTGAGATTTTGTAATTTTTTTCTGTCAGACTTTGACTCTCAAGAGCTCATACTGTATTTGAATGGCTAATTACTGCACTGACTGAGAAAGATGTGGCCCATTATTCAATCCAATATTTGACACCACCATTTATTTTCTTGTTCAAATAACTTAGCACAGCAAGAGTTTGATGATTTTCTTCCTTGACTGAGTTTTTAATCCATGTTGTGCTTTTCCTTTAGCTCAGGACTTTTCATTTTTGTCATGGGAGCAACGCCTTTTTCTTTAGAGTGTAGAACCTACCATTACAATGTGCCATGTAATGTTTTGGCAGAAGTGGGTGTTACTCTTGTTAATAAGGGGGCTGTTAGAAATTCCACAAGGGGAAAGTTCACAGTGTTTCCATTGTCATGGCTGTAGGAAATGAAAGGATGATGTGTTGAGAGGTTGCCAGTGCGCCAACAACCACAGCTTCCATGCAGGTTATTTCTATTAAAGAATAATGTTATTCTTTAGTGTTTGGATTTTAGAATGTGTTATGTTTTGTCACTTTAGTTGGTGCAGATGTGGCTCAGTCAGCATCCACAGTTACTCTGATGGTACCAATTGCTGTACTGCAGGAACACCAATATTCTATAAAATCACTTAAACTCATCTCAGAGGTTTACATTATGACCCATCGTCTGTGGATGTGCATATTAAGTGTGGCGTGACTGTCTACAGAAGCACGATCAAAAACAACATTGTAACCATTAGATAAGGGGTTTTCCCATGCATCGTCCTCATGAATCCCAGTGGTTTCACCCTTGTGCTTGTTGTTTGTCATTTATCACCTATGTTGGTTGGATCCGCTGCCAGCTATCTTCCCACACAAACAGAATATATTTTTGCAAACAAAGTAAATAACTTGCTGTAGTCTCATAAAGTTTAGCTGTGCATAGCTGTGGTAGGCTGTCTTGGAAGTTTGCCTGTCATTGCAGTAGTGCTTAATTGGCTAACAATGTGGGCTAAGGAAAATAATGTAAGCACCTTACCCTCTGCCCTTATCTGACAGCTGTACAAATTTACATGGAGTTTATTATGACAGCCAACTAAAATCAATACTCATTATGTTTAGTGAGTCATAGTAGTGCTCTTAATCATATGTAGAGTATTTGTTCACACTGTATGTGTCATACATCTCAGGGGTCTGTGTGGTGTAGTCGTTCAAGATGCACGGCCCTGGCTTCGGGCTAGAGTTGCACAGCAGGTGCTCAGGGGAGGCCAACCTGGGGCCTGCAGTAATTCTATCTCAGATGGGGATTTCTGAATGTCCCAGTGGAGACACTGAGTTTATATTGTTTCAGAAAATTTCTTTAAGTATACTGAGTGTTATATGGCTTGAAGAAAGTTTGTGTTTTGATAATTTTGGCTTAAAGTATGCAGATTCTCAAAGGTTTGTGGTTGCAGGAAAAAAGAAAATGGAAATTAAAGTTGTTCAGATGAAGAATCAGAACATGAGTATATTACACTGACAGCACAGCATTTCTGTTATGTCACACATGGCTTTAAAACCGCAGTTAAGGAACAAATAATTAACAGTTAGGTAGAAGAATCCTAGTTTCCATATAGCTTGCCAGCAACATAATGTTGACTTTGAGATAAATAGGTCTCCACGTCATTTGATGGCTTTATGCAGAGTTTTATCTAAATGGATGAGGCCTTGAATTTTAGGACAAATGTAATGAAATGTGCTAATTTACTGTCAGTTAGATAGATGGCCTCTTGCATTATGGTGATTATTAAAGACATAGTAATGTTGAACATATTCAAGGTTCAATATTCAAGTCCAGTAAATCTGTAGTTTCAACGTACACGTTAGAAAGCTTTAACCACTGTCTCTGTCACTAAGCACAGTGTGACACAGATAAAGTGCAAGTCTAATTACCAACGATGTCACCTTTGGGAAGGATGGATGTTAACGCACACACACACACACACACACACACACAGCCACCAACTCAACAGTTTGCCACTGGCTTACTGCATTAGTCACACTCGTGTGTCATGTGCAAAGTCTGCAAGTGACCGTTAATTAGGAGCATGTCTTATTTTTTAAACACTGTGAAGGTGCTGAATTGAAAGGTTCACAGGATGTGATCTTTAATTGTGTTATTTTTGTTCTTTTTCTGTCAGTAAGTAATATGCTCATGAGGGGGTTGTAAAAAGGAAATATTAACACGCTAGGCTTTTGATAAAGGTGGAGGCCTCTAAAAGTACCATTAATATTGGTTTCGTTTAAAAACGTAAAGTTCCTTTTCACTTGTTTGATGTCAAATCAGAAAGATGCTTTTCATTTAAAGTCTGTCTAAAGACTCACATGGCTATTTGCATAGAAAATATGCACCATCTAATTGTTATGCTGTGAATACACCAGGAAGTTCACTGCTTTAAATTAAAATGCATGTAAGTGGGATTCAGGCTTTGAATGCATCCGTTGTATCCAAATTACTTGAACATGTGGAACTGCTGTGAAAATCTGTCTTTTAAAAGCCACTAATTATGGAAATTGACATTAACAGAGATTTGTTGTGGATTTGGTTAGTCTAATTTCTATGATGCCTTCATAGAAATATACATAATTTTACCCTTTCAGATAACTGTGACTGACAAATAAGTAAATGCATATTGGACTGAAGATTATATCTCTATTCTTCTAATCATACACATGAAATAGAGCATGTTTAAATACAGAGATGGTTACACATTAAACCATGCAAGATAATATACTCATGTTATTTAGACTTTGTCCTCATATGAAAGGCTTTTTATGTTAATGAAACAACAGATCTCAGTTCTCTGCTTCATTTTCAAGTGTAATCTCCTTTGCTATGAATATTGCCAAGTAAACTAGAAACTGTGTGGGTCTGTTATAAATATTGAAAATTGAATGACTCACAGATCTTAGCAGCAATCTGGTAAATTGTCTCAGGGGGAGGGCTGGAAGCATGGGAGTGAACAGTAACTCCCTCTCCTGCTGGGAGTCGATCCCCTGGAAAGTACAAAGTACCTGGTAATCAAACAGCTTAAATGCCGTTTGCTCAGTGATGTGGAATTAACTGTGTATCCTCATAAGCCTTTTGTCAATGAAAAGTATATTAAAGCACTGTAAATATGTTATGAAAGTACATCAGTTGTAATGATTCTTTTTTTTCTTCTTCTTCTTTTTTTTTTTTTCTTGCAGCTGTCCCGTTTCCCCCCAGTCATCGGCTGACGGCTAAAGAGGTGTTTGACAGTGAGGGGAAGCCCAAAGTGGACGTGCTGAAAGCTCACCTAACCAAGGAGGGCCGTGTGGAGGAGGCGGTGGCTCTGAGGCTCATAGGAGAGGGTGCAGCAATCTTGCGTTCAGAGAAGAACCTGCTGGACATCGAAGCTCCTGTGACAGGTCAGGGGTCAAATATGGAACATTGTGTTTTGTCACACCAGCTAATTAGTATTTTCCCAAGAGGTGTCACCGGAGCATGACGTCCCCAAAATGTGTGTTTACATGCACTTAAAAATCTATTGCAAACGTTTACTTCCTGTGATTTATGATACTGTGACTTATCTGATTTTGCAATATTTTTTCTATATTATTGATTATTTTATTTGCACGCAGAGGTGTGTAATGGTTGTTGGTTTGTGTTCAATTTTATTACCTCAGAATGAAGATATTTGGACAACTTGCAGAATATCATGTGTCAGAACAGAAACACACTCTGAATTCTCCCAAGAGGAGCGCATGCTTACAGCATAATGAAAACTTAATTTTCCTAATGAAGTGAGTCATTGTGCCCTCAGGCCACATGTAGGTCATGTAGCTAGCCATAGCAATGTATTATATTTTAGGAAATACACAAGTTTACTTCATCCAATTTGGCAAAAACTAACAAGCTCCGTTACACTCTCTCACTTGCATTAAAACAGCACTCTGACACAGAAAAGCTCAACAGAATATTGTTGTTTTAATACTCATGAATTAAAAACCACCTGCTAACCTTGGAAAAATGTAATTAAACATATTTCCCTCATTTCATCAGAGCTACTAACTCCATAATTATTCTGTAATTTGTGGACTCTATTTTTTGTTTTTTGTATTGTTTTGCTTTTTTCTTTTTCTTTTTTTTTTAACAGTTGAGTTTTTTTTTTCTTTCTCAGAAGTGCCCTGCAGCTGAAGTTGAGCTCATTCATCCCTGCCTCTGTGAAGAAACATAGTGTAGTAGGAGGCTCGCTGATGCATATGCACAGATCCAGTCCGGTCTATTGTTGTCTTTCTTCCTGGTCAAGTGCCCTGTTCCTCCATTAGACTTTCTGATGAGGCTTCTTTGATGTTGTTGTAATCAGAGGCAGAGACCTACTCAAAGGATCTATGGCAACCCATCATTTCCTAATACGAGATCATTCCCAAAATATAGTCTGGAGGGGCCCATGCTCATATTTGGCAGGCTTCACTCTCACTTAAATTCATGAATGCACGGCCCTTTTTTAAACAAAAGTGTGGGTCTGCAATGTTTACTGAGGCCATTATAATAAGAGAATATCTCATCTAGCTGTTACAGAGAGTGAAGCTAAACAAAAAGACATAAACAGGTTGGACATCATAAGCTTTATTTGCTGCCTCTGTGTTTGGGTTTGCAGGCACATTAGCAAGGGATTAAGAGAAACCCTAATAAACACAGCTAGATTTCTGATTATTTAGCCACACATAACCAGCTCTCTCTTATGGTTTTTGAGGGATTCATGTGCGTGACAAAGTGCCACTGTGTACACAGCATAGAGGGATGGAAGGAAAAATCAGCACTTGTAGCTGCGCACTAGTGTATCCAAACAAATTAAAATCCGACTCCAACTGAAACTCTGCAAGATTGCATTGATCCTCCAGTTTAAACTGAACACCACTACTCAAGTTAATTTCCATCATGAGACAGTGGGCTATTTGTAAAAATCAAACACATATGCTCAAGAAGGAAAAGCTGTGATCTTTCAAAGCCTGTCCTCACTGTGCCTGTGCTCAGAGCTAAAAAAAAAAAAAAAAAAGTCTCTTAAAGTGATAGTGTTTAATGTTTAGATATTAACTTAAAAAGATAAAAATGTGACAATGCTGGCTCAAAAATGTGTGTGGCATGGGAGAGATCAGATTACTGACTAATGATCTGCATTGGAGTCTATCGCAGGACAGTACTGGATTTCCTGCTTTAACCTCATCACAATCTTGTGAATGTGTAAATATGTTCTTATGTTGACCTTCCGTATTGGTCAGATTTTCGTTTGAAATTCTAAGAAGCTGTGTCACAAGCGAACGTGTCTTGATTTCAAAATTTTGTTACAGTTCAAATGAAAGATCGGACAGTAAACCTCCCTCCTTTGTTGTGTTACATAGAAACAGTGGACAGCTTCTGTTCTGCGTGCAAGTGGAGGATCCTGAGGAGCTGTGTCTGTGTCTGTGTGTGTGTTTGTGTGAGTGCACTTGTGTACACGAGCGTGGCAATGAAGCACTTCTTTCCCTCCCACGCAACACCCCTGTCTCAACCCCTCTCCCACTCATTAGTCCTTTTCAGCAAGGATTTCTCTGTTGCGCGTGCTTGTGATCCTGCTGTGTTTCCCTCTCGAGCACGCTCCCAAACTCACACACCATTCTTTATAAACATTTCTTTGTTACTCTCTGCACTCCTCTTCCCTCTGTCTGCCATGTTTTATCTCCCTGTGTCATACTCAGGGACTGTTTCTTTCTCTCCCACTCTCTCCGTTAGCACACCTCCGATTCCAGCATGACACACGGTCAGCAAATTAGTATGTAAATATTTATCATAGATGCAAAGCACCATGACATGTCAGCTATCTCCCTCTCTTTCTCTCTCTGCTGCTGCTCACACTCACATAGTCATTTCCTGGTTGGGCCAGATGGCAGGTGGGGTTTTCATGGAGGGAGGGGGGTGCGTGTGACGAACGGAGCTGGCTTAGGCCACTGAGTACAAGCTGCTCCCATGGCCTTCGCACAAGTCACCCATCAATAGAGCTCCTACAGCCACATCACTAGGCAATGACAAGCTTTTACACCGTTCATACACTTGTTCGCTCCCATTTGAGCTTTGTCTCTGACATACTTGAATTCATTAAGAACATATTTCATTTCAACCAAATATTATATTTTTCATGAGAAATTGAGGTGACTGCACATTAGAATCTGAAATGATTCTAACATCTAACTGTTTGTGTCTCATAACATTAGACATTTTTGATGGAATTGTGATTTATACTCAGTGAGGAAATGTTAAGACCTTGGTTGTGGAAATTCTGTTCTACATCTTGAAAAGGTTTTACTAAGACCTTGATGATGTCAGTTTGAATTTAATGTGAAGTGTGTTTGCTCTGTGTAGCATTGCAAGGCCATTAAACCTTTTCAAACATTTCTTATACAACAGTCTTATAATGAGAAATACACTTGTATGGTTATTAAAGCCAGTATGATGAGTTGGCCAGGTTGATTCCAGCTTATTACAGCTACAGTGGTATATTCGTATATCTTGGCCAGTGAGCGAATACAAATTTAGATTAGAGAAATGTCAAAGATGACCTTTTTAAATTATGTATTTATGTTGTTTATGCAGTTGTTAACTCTAACTTTGAGAACAGTGAGGTGCAAACTTCTGTGAGCTTTGTTGCTAGTTCACCAGAATTCAAAGATGTTGCACAATTCTCATGTACACCATGCTTAATTTACCTTTTTTTCCCTGGTTGTACTGCCATAGTGAAGGCAAGTTGTCCAACCTTTTGTAATTGTTATGTAAAAAAAATCCCCCCAAAATGACTAGATTTTATCATTAGCATATTTTTAAAATGCATCCCATTTAAATAATTTGAAGTCCAATTCTAAATAAGACATTGAATCATTCTTTGTTGCTGCTTTACTGTTGATAGCAGCTTCATAAGCTTTACATACAGATTGATGTTCGTAATTGCATGCTCCACCTCCGCCTTTGCATAAATGCATACTCTGCAAGAGCTCTCAGAGAGTGCCATCATAAAACCTGGGGTATTGTTATTATCTAGTCTTGATCAAAACATGATCTGGCACAATCTGCCTCACTGTGGATTTCTCTCGCTCAATGAACCCAGCCTTTGGAGTGGCCTGTGTAGGTTCTGAAGCCAGGTTGTGTAATGCCCACCACCCACTCAATAGCTGCTGCCCGCTGATATGCTGCTACTCAGGGAGATCACTTTAGCGCACAAGCAGGAGATGGCCAGAGCGAATTGTTTCTCACTCCAGATAATGTACTCCCACCTGCTCTTCTTATGTGGGCTTTGGTTCTCACCTCGTTTTTGTGTGTTGTGTGACAAGAGGGAGGGAGGCAAAGCACGTCTGTAGGTGTACTGGAGCAGATTGTGCGTTTGCTGGGATAAAGCAGAGCCCTGAGCTGGAGGAGTGGGCCGCTGTAGCATTTCTGTTTGATTTGCACCAACCAGCGTAGTCGACGCTCGCAAGAATGAGGTGACTACAATTCACCGTGATCATCGCATCGGGTCTTTTCAGCCAGTGATTGAACTCTCGCCATCGTTGTGTTGCCCTGCTGTTTTCTTCACCAGCAAGTGACAGCTTTCCAAAAGGTCAGCTGGAGGTACAGTCCTCCCACACACAGTGTGTTTGACGTGTGCTTCAGGTGAAATTGCAGCCTCTTACTCCCTCACTGGACTCCCTCCTGCTGCACTGACTCCTGAAAACATGAAAATATGGTTAATTCCCCTGTGAAGACAGTGAATTTTAAAAAAAAGCTCACTGTTGTGGTTTGATTTTAGCCCCTACATTTCAGTGGCAAACTAATGTTTTCATGATAATTGCTCTCTTGCTGGTCATCCCTTCAGACACAGGTGTACTGCAGAGCACAGCTGCTTTACCAAGGAGGTGGTTGCCTGTTGCATCCATCTTTGTGTTTCTATACAATAGATGCATTTCATTGTTGCCACTGGTGATGTTCATAAAGGTCCTTATCAGGTCAGCAGCAGATTTGTTTTGTTTTTTTCCCCTCCGTGATATAAGCCGCCATTGTTGAAAGGATTCGATGCCATTGGGATGTTTCCATAGCAATAACCAGCCTTAGCATCACCGACCCTTCTGGGTAAGTGAATGGCTAGGAGAATACTTAGTTGTGTTATCCTTTTTCAAAGTATATTCACATTTTATTGCATGTTGATGTTGGGTAGAATTTGCCATAACATAAAGCGTAAAATGGTGGCCAGCATGCAAAGGAAAAAAATAAATGGAAATAAATAGATAGACCCCAAATAAAACTTAATTTAAACTGTGAAATACTTTTTTTTTTTTTTTAACTTCACCGCCCAAGTAAACCTGGTATTTTAATCATAAATTGAGAACACACTTGTAAAAGGTTTAAATCATAAATTAGATAAAATGAAATGTTGCTTTCACTCCACCTGTCATTACTCCAAAGAGGAAATGGAATAATTTTGCCAAAAATAGAGTCTTTTCCAGAGGAAATAGATGAAACAAAACACATACAATACTTAAAGCTGAACCCTTTCCTTTATTGATGTACTGCACAAATTTGTATATCAAGCAGAAAAATACAAGTGTTAATCTTCTGTCAACAGACATAAGTCGCAATAGATTGTAATTGAAGAGCATATTATTTTTACATGGTCAGAGTGAATCGTATGACCACTGCTACTCATTAGATAGAAATTTGAGGGTTACAGTATTTATTCTAGTGCATACACTTAATGACAGTGCCAGTAAATAAGCCTAGAATTAAAATTTAATTTTTTCAAGCACTGTTTGAACCATTTTTGTGGCATTAAATCAATTTTCCAGGAGTCTTACAACCAATCTAAAATAGACCAGCACTTCATGTTTGTAGTAGACTTGGCTTGATTGCAAGAGGGAGTAAGGACATCTTTAGAAATCGGACACAAATAACAAGCCTCCTTTTTGAAGTTGGTCCCTACTGTGGATTTAAACTGTTACACAGTGTGGGTTTAATAAAAGACAAATGGTAAAGCAGAGGTTTACGATACAGTCAAAGAGAGCTGATTCTCAGAGCTGTCTCACGAGGCTCGTAACTTGAGATAATTGCTCTCCAACGCTGTCCTCCAGCTCCCACTAATTGGGTATCTCTCTGAAAGACTTTTTCCCTGGCACTTATTGTAATTCTTGCTGCTAGATACAGTTCATAAAGCGACAAACATTCTTGCGAAAGGAAAATCTGTGTCCTTTTCAAATTAGATTGCAATCTATTCACCCTGTTGTTAAGTAGTTAATTAGTTGATTGCTTGAAGAATAGAAGAATTGCTCTGACAACAGATATGGATGCCATTCTTATCATTACTGTCGCTGCAGCACTGTTCACACTGAATATTGCTGATTGTTATCCTTGTGTTGTTTGTTTATCACAGCTCTCAGGTGAAGTCGGTGACATTTTAAACTTGTGTACTGAAGTAGAAGAGCTGATTTCTCAGAAAAGAATTACACGTCTGTCAGTGTTAACTGCTGTTTTGATAACACTGGCTGTATAGATTTAAATTGCTGCATTAAATGTTGTGTTAATTGTTGAAAACCAGACCGGTGACAGTGGAGCAGTGTGCAAGAGATCATGGGCAAATCTCTTACCATTAGGCATCATTTGACAGCCTTAAACATGCCACAGACTCACATTTTCCTTAATATTATTTAAATCAGTGGCTCTCAACAGGTCTAGCATGTGGATCCAAATTGGGCCTTAGAAATTAGGTACATTGCACACACTGACCAACATCCATTCAATTTATTTCCATTCATCCATGTCAGTGGATTCAAGCCCAGGACTTTCTTGCTGTGGGAAAACAGTGCTAACCACTGTGCAATTCTTGAGTTTTAATCCACAAACTAAATAACTCAACTACAAGTACAAAGTATTAAAATAGCAGTTGGAACTAATTCAGGCTTATTCAGGCAACTAAAACAGTCTTTACAGCAGAACTTGTAACCTGGCTTGAAAGAAAAGAACAGGACACTGACACAGCTGCAGTGTTGAAAATGAATAAAGCGAGGAATAGTTGTTTTCAAGCCAGGTTTCAACCCAGACCAGTACAAAGTTGAATATATTCAGTGTCAACAAGTGAGGAACGGGCTGGGTTCTCCTCGGGGAAAGACGGTTACAGTGAGGTTGAATGGCGTGAATTGAGATCCTGGCATCTCCTGAGGTTTCTCACCAAATTCTTCTCCCATTTGCCAAGAAAAATACCTGCAGGAACCCAGGATTTTTAGCACACCTGTTCGTGTGTGTGTGTGTGTGTCTGTACTGAGGACTATGTACTGATAAATATCTCATCTCAATAATTCTATCAAGTAACTGTCATAGCTATATTCTGACCTTAAACAGCAGTTATTAGGGCGTGACAACTAGATCAGTTTTTCAGCTGCAGCTGTGTTAAATATTGTTCAGAATCTGTCTGTTAACGCCACAAGAATTGTCTTTAATTGGTGGAGGTGTTATGTCATTTGTCCTAAGGTTGACATCTGAGCTCTGAAAGATCTATCAGTGATTTATTTTCAGGGGAAGAACTGACAATTGATGTCTTTTTTTCCCAGTTCAATCATAGTCTACCATTCTACTACCACATTAACTAATGAATATGGAAGAAAAACCTGGAAATTTGATTAAACACTTATATTGCATTTTATAATGTACTTTTTCTTGTCCTGGACTTAAAATCACAGGAAAACACTGGCTTTTTTTTTTTTCTTTTTGGACAAAGTTGATTAAAATGCTCAGTCCAAAAGTAGAACCACCAGTTAGGAAACACCAACAAGGTAATTTATCAATAATTGATAATAAGTTCAGCTGTAACCAACCCCTTGAACTAACCTTAAAAGAGGCTACAAAATCAACCAAAGACTTTTAAATCAGATGACCTCACATGCACTCTGTCAGTCAATGACGGCTAAGCAGCAAATCTCCCGTGGCCTCTGCTCCTCTTTTCTCCCCAGGGAGCAATAATACATTGGGTGATAGGAGACCAATCCAAGTGTAGTGATTTGCAGTTGCTGATTTCTGACGTGGATGTGTTCACCCCAGAACACTCCCCTGACACTATTTAGCAGCTGCCTGCTGTGCTGTTAGAAGCTGTATAGAATTGATATGACACTAGATTGAATAAGTCAAGTGACATAGTGGATTTAACTGTGCCGAATGCACTGGGATTCCTGAGAATTCAAGTGGAGTAACAGACTGTCTGTATTATTAGGATGAGGCCAACATGTTCTTAGCAATTATCTGTTTGTAACTGCTATGACAAGCCAGATTTGTAATCACAGTTAACTTAACAGGACATGTTTAGAAATGGATACTACTGAAAGCTTTCCAGTGGTTTCAGCCAATGAACCTTTAGTGTATTTGGCAAGGATAGGTGTGTTCAAATTAAACCTTACTAGCCAGTCGAAACACTGAGGGTTATAAACAGGCCGAAAGAGGATGTGGTGGAAAAGCAAGGCATGAAAATGCAAACTAAAGCCAGCTTTCGTGATTCATTTTCATATTGTACAATGGCTCTATATAGGAAATAGTGTGCCCTGAAGAATTGTGTTTGTGCTTGCAGGAAGATGTGAATAGCTCTCTAACAAGAAGTTTGATGATTTTTGTGTGCACTGATATAACATAATTTGTTTGATTTGATTATTTTATTTGAACATTTATTTTAGCCTCTAAATGTAAGGCCAAATGCCATGGACAGACTGTGATTTGCCATTTTATTCCCATGTTTTTAAATGGAATGGATTCAGATTAAACTGCTCATTTTGGTAACATTTTTATGTTAGATGAAGCACCTGTTATTTGTTCTATCAGGCACAAACCAGCATTGTTTTTATGTTCTTTTCAGGTCTATTCTTTGCATAATTTCCTGGAGTAAGCGTGGGCTGTAGAGCTGACAAGCAACCGTGGTCCATCTACAGTATAACAATGCCTGTTTCAGTTACAAATGCACAGTTTATACAAGTAAATTTCACATTATTTAATAAAATTGACTACAACCAATTAAGGATTATATAGTTAAGATATAGACTGAGATAGAATATTGTCTCTATAATTACGAATGGCCCCTTGAAGTAGGTTTTTCCAGGGTACCGGGCACCATGGCATCCTCTATAGTCCTGTATTCCAGGTTTACTGGGACATCAGCGCTTGATATTTGATGGAAAATATGGCAATAAACGAAAAGCAGTGTTATGGAGGCTTTCATCTGTTGTTTCTCAGCTGTAAAAATAGCTGACGTGCTTTTGTTCCTCTCTCTGCCTCGTTCCAGTGTGTGGAGACATCCATGGGCAGTTCTTTGACCTGATGAAGCTGTTTGAAGTAGGAGGATCACCAGCATCCACACGCTACCTTTTCCTGGGGGACTACGTTGACAGAGGGTATTTCAGTATTGAAGTGAGTCTTTGTATTTGTTTTTGTCCTCACGAGGACATAATCAAGTGTGACACACACCATGTGCCCGACTGAAGCTGTGTTTATTAATAGCTTTCTTTGAGCGTAGATCAAATCAGGCTGCAGATATTGGAGTGGTAATAGGCTTCTGTAATAACTTCAAATGTAGCCTGGATAGCAAATGTCACAGTGTAGCTTAAGGTTATGTAGAGAGAGATTTTTAATATGAAGCACAAGACATGTATTTAATCTGGAACTGCATTTAGGAACTTACTTAGATACTGTATGCATCTCATTGCCTGCGACATTATACTCTGATTAATAAAACATATTTTAATGGAGTGTGCTGTAACCGTCTTCTCTTGGTTCTTCTGAAGGTTTGTCATCTCCTCCAGCAAGCTTTAAACGTGCCACAAAATGTACTGCATGAATGTTTCATTATAAGCAGAATTGCTTGTATTATGCCTCACTTTGAAATTGACAAAGTCTGACTTGCTGTTTTATGTTTCCAGTGTTATTTAAAGATGACAAGCTAACTGTTCCCCACTGCTTTTTGTTCTTCTTTGTTTCAGTGTGTGCTGTACTTGTGGGCCTTAAAGATCCTGTACCCCAAAACACTGTTTTTGCTGCGTGGGAATCATGAATGTAGACATTTAACAGAGTATTTCACATTTAAGCAGGAATGTAAGTGATGCTTTTGCACTTCTCTCTCTCTTTTTTTAAACCTTTGATCTAAATTGAGTCTAAGTCTGTGAGGCTCTATACAGAGTGGAAGGAGAACTGAGTTATTCTTTCTAAAAGCTGTTTATTATGCATCGAGCTCAGCCACTGACCTCAAACGCTCACTTAAAAGTGCCCTCTGGCCTGGTATGGGATTCAGTCAGATTTTTGCCCTTCTTAATATTTACACATGTCAGAACTATTTCTGTTGGACTCAGACCGAGGAGGAAAAAAAAACACAAAAGCGCCGTGAAATTGTGCTGTTTTTAAAATGTGTTTGGGAAGCCTTTTGGCACTTTGAAAAGCCTTTCCGTCCCAGACTAGCACACTACCCCAATGTATGAGAGCTGCGTTGTTTGACTTGGCATGCTCTCCTCTCCCTGCCCTGTTTCCCCCCATGACAGGTAGAATTAAGTATTCAGAGAGGGTGTATGACGCATGTATGGACGCCTTCGACTGCCTTCCCCTGGCTGCACTTATGAACCAGCAGTTCCTATGTGTACACGGAGGACTGTCTCCAGAAATCACAAATCTTGACGACATCAGGAAAGTATGTCTGATTTTAGACCATTTTCTCTATAATTTCATACAAGCTGCAGTGTGTGTGTGTGTGTTTATGACAGCAGGTGGCCGTTAATGGCTTTAAAAATACAGATCATTTGTTGAAAATTGGTGCTTCCTGCCTGCTTCATGTATTTTCTGCATTCACTCAGAGTTAATGAGGAAAAAAAATATGTTCATTTTAGCTTGATGTGCTTTGAAAATAACAACCTTGCTTGCAATGTATGAAGTGACTCCCCCAGATATATCTCAAATACTGCTCAGGACTTGGACGTGGGGGATTGTAAGCACTGCTCTGGCCCTCCCACTGATTAAAAAATGTTGAAGAGTCGGATCCTGCTTTCAAACTAATTCAATAATTCCAAATGGATTTTGTGGCTGCAATCAGAGGGCATGCATAATAGAATTTGCTCTATTGAAGTGTCCATCATGCTACCCATCCAGTAATCCACAAGCTTTTGTTCGAGAAAGAGCTATCCTTGGCTGAAAGCAAAGTCATTTATGTTCATTGCTCCCAAAGAATGGCTGCCATCAAGTGTTTTTTTCACATCTTTCCAAAAAAAGCCTTCCAGGTACTGAAAGATGAGTGCCGTGTCTGACACGTCATCCATAGTGTATGTCCTAAATATCCTGTTCCTTTCTTCCCTGAATATAATTACTTCAGTGAACGTGTTTGTCGGAGTCACGATTTAATTATGTTCTAATTATGATCGAGGCAGCGGCACGAGCAGCCAACGTGACTCTCGCAGAAGAAGCAACATATTTTCTCCGCAGTAGTATGCACACTTCACGTGTAATTTTTCCAGTCAAACGGGCTGACAAGAGTGCTCACATTTTCCTCCACAGCTAGACAGATTCAAAGAGCCTCCAGCATACGGACCAATGTGCGACCTGCTGTGGTCCGACCCCCTGGAGGACTTTGGGAATGAGAAGAGCCAAGAGCATTTCACACACAACACAGTGCGAGGCTGTTCCTACTTCTACAGGTGAGTATGTTGTCTCTTACAATCAGTTACTTATCATTTTTAAAATGTTTTTTCTACTCTTTATTTTTGGAATATTGCAACAACCAGATAGACAACAGTTTACTGTTGCCTATATGACAGTTTCCATATTAAACCAAAACTGTTTTATATTGGACCAAGGAATTAAGAACACGATCTTAGTAGCTATTATTACTAAAAGCTTGTATTCTCATTTGGGGCTTTGACTACTTTTAGGAAAAATAAATCATCCACTGATTAGTTTTGGCTGCACTAGCTGTGGAAACCTTATTACTAAAGTGATTTTCAATAACAATGAACATTTTCCAAGACCGACTATTTGAACATAAGACAGGTAATCATCAACAAATGTCATAAAACAAAAAAGGAAAAAAAAACCCACCATCTTGTCAAAGAGATGATAAATCAAGAAACCCTGCTGCCAAATTTCCATTTCTTGTCTCTTCATTTTCTTACCCCTGCAATTCCTCAACTGTGAGGAGGAGACCAACAGTTGTTAGAATATGGCGTGCATTACAGCAGTCCCAAAGACTCCTCCTCAGACCAACGCCAGTATTTATGTAACCCACATTACCTTCAATGGAGCTGAGTAACTGAACAAACAGAGGAAATGCTCGGAGCAGGCAGCTCGCACTGTCACAAAATGTAATGAACTGGCACATTACCGCAAGGCACAGTCCTGTCTCTAAATGCATTCGGCTCTCCCTCCGCTCATTATGGCCTGAGCGATGCTTGCTTGGCCCCGGCGTGCCTGGGGCAAGCAAGCAGAAGTAGTCAGAAATGTCCTGAGGCTCCTTATATGCATTTTCTCTTTTTGTTTTTCTTTTTTTTCTAATAGCAGGTGTTTCATAACAACTGACTTAATGGTATTTTAATGTCCATGCCCAGAAATGAACTCCCAGAACTGCTGTTATTGTGGATTTGTGGGGGCATATTTTGCCTGATGGTCTTTACATCTTTTGTCAGTTTAAGTTTATGTGAGGTATTACACTGCAGATCCTCAACTTGTTCTGTGTTAAAAGAATGCTTTCCCTCTAATGTTGTCACTACTGACAAGAGGTCGAACAGAAATGTTAGGTATGTGGCCTTTTACCTCAAAGGACTGATTTGACTGTCACATGTTTGTGTTGTACCAGCATCCCGGTTAACCTTCTGCCGTTTGGTCAAAATTCCTCTGGAGTCTTGTTTTCATCAGTCAGATGGTCGCTAATTGGCATCACACTGGCAGTCAGGATTTATGAGACAGTTTAAGCCAGACTGAGAGAGCGCCGTTCCTCAACACCCCTCCCCAAAAACCATCAGTGTCTTTGTTGCTTCTGTCTTCCAGCAAGCAATGTTTTCCCCTCGCGCCGTAGGCTCGCTCATAACACTTTTACAAACACAGCTCAGGCATGAAATTGCACATGTTTTAAATATGGTTACTTTCATTTTAGCCTCCACTCAGTAGCACAGATAAATCAGCCTGACGTGTTTTTTTTTTTTTTCTCTTACTAAGCTACTGATATTAAATCAACTTGAAAGCTTCAGTTTTGACATAGTGAACATGCCAAGTGGCACTTTATTTGCACATGATGAAGTCATTTCCTGCACAACTTCTCATGTTGTCCAAGGAGCTCATTAACATCTGTGCCCTGTCATTGGACAGATGGGAGATGCTCTAAACTCAAAGTGCAAACTGCCTAAAAAAAACTAGGCCAAAATGTATCTTGTCTACTGAACAGCTCCATATGGCATGTATCTACATCTGCCACAGGAAGTCAAGTGAGAAATAAAACATTTATACCTAATTTCATCTCCCCTCCAAAGTTAAAAAAAAAACATTGCATTTTTAATTCCCTTTTGGCAACCGCTCCCTCCTTGTCACATCCCACCCAGCAGATGTTTGTTGTGATTGTCAGGAATGCACATGTTCTCATGTCTACATGCACCGTGACTGTTAATGAACCTTTCCTAACTCCTTCAATTTCAGTCTCTTGTGATGGATTTTCACACAATTTCAATTTAAAATGATTTACCTCTGCACAGAGAGGTGCAGTATCTGATAACCACGCATACAAAAGCAAGCCAGTCAAATTAGAGTTAATTTATTTATATAACCCTTTATTACAACCCTGCCCCCAAAGGACTTTACATTAAGAGATGCAATAAAGCTTCCATAACCGTCTGCTCTGTATCAGGCGTGACCAAAATTCTGCAACAGCTTACCACGGCTATCATGCCTACAAACCAATTTAACAAACAACTGCTTTTGTTGTGCAGCAGCTGCTGAAAAAGAACAGTTGTTCTTTTGTGTTGTTTGTTGAAGAGTTGGAAGAGTTGTTGGAGAGTTGGAAGCCAAAATGTATAGTGCGGTTTTGATTGCAGCATGTGGGTGTTGTTCATTGTTGTGCTTTGATTTTGCGGGGGCGTTAAGCTAGGATTACAGAACTTAGTACAAAATCATCATCACATTTCTTCATTGAACCACAAAGGTTTTAGTATTTTTTGGGGGGTTGTTTATGCACTTTGATTGTGCTGTTTATTTTTAAAATCACTGAGTAAAATCACAGTATACAGTGGATAATACACAGGAGTTGCCCTCAATTGATTTATCTCACAAGAGGCGTGAGATGTCCCAGGATTTCATCCCCATTGCTGCAGAGGCTGCAAAGTGAGCAGAGTGGTACGTCAATCAGGCAGAACTTCTGAGATGAAACAGCAAGTTTACCCCTGTTATTGTTGAAGAAATCCTCCCACATTCATTAAGTGTCTCAGTTGTAACGCAAAGGTGTCACTCATTCACTGCGAGCTGTCACTCACTTTGTTCATTACACAGCATCCCACGATTCATAAATCCTGACGTCCACTGGGGTTTCAAATAGAAGCAACTCAAATATAATGTGGTAATCCTGTTTTTGTAGCAAAGTTTTACTTATGGAATGTCATTTGCCTGTGAATTATCACGTGTCTTTTGAATCTTGAACAAAGGAAATTTTGAGTGGAAGCTGGTGCTGGAGGTTGAAAGGTTGGAGAATGGAAAACTCTTAAACCTTACTGCACTTTGATTGTTGGCTGCGTGGTTTTTAGTCTCTTTGCTCACAGACTGAATAGATCAGCATGAGCATACACTCCCAAGAAACAGTCTGCTATGAATCATATGTCATTTTTTTTCTGAGGTTCATTCTAAAATAAAATGCTCCATTTGAGAAGGATCACACCTACTTCTCTTACAATATGAAAGCTTGTTTAAAAGTTAAACATATTATGGGTTATTATTTAGATTACGAGTCATCATACCTTTGCTCACAAAAATGTAGGCTTTTTAGAAGAGCGTTAAATTTCAGGTAGAAGTTAAAATTGATATGAAAGCCTTCATTTACAGCCAACCCTCTGAGGCTGTATACCTCTTCATGAGCCACAGTGGGCTTAAAACAAATTTAGCTTGAACTCAGTATTGTATATCCACTGTTTCTCTAGGCACAATCAATAATACCCATGACTTATTCAGTTACGTCTATTGATCGTTTTTCTTGATCTTTCTGGGATTTTTCTTGATGTATGAGTAAACCTAATGTTTGTCTCTTTATTCAACAGCTACCCTGCAGTCTGTGACTTTCTACAACACAATAACTTATTATCTATCATCCGGGCCCATGAAGCGCAGGATGCTGGGTGAGTGTTGTGGCATTTCATCTTCTCCCATCACACTGTCACACAGCAGAGTGAGTCAGACCAGGGTATTAAATGTAAAGCTTCCTGGGAGCTCTGGGGGTTTACTCGAGCCGGTCTGGAGAGCAGGTTTGGTGCAGCCTGAACTTTGAGAGAAGTCGTGTTAATCCAAGGAATGAAAATGAATCCAGCAGGAGGAGTGAGTTGGCCAGATGTAATGTGACAAGTACGATTCATGCAGATCTTGTCAAGAACTTAAGAATTATTGTGGGGTTTGATTTTATTCATGAGAAATCTGGGCACAGCAAGAGGTGTAGTAACAGTGCACCTTGGATTTCTAACAAAGGCACTGGAAAGCCTCTTTGAAAAGTTTGGTTTTTAAAACAAGCAGGTGGGTGGATGTGTCAAGCTGATCTCCCTCTAAGCGAGGTTAAGGTGGTGGGAGGAACAGCACACAGTTGTTTACCATTGCACTCCCACAGCATGGTCACATGGGACACCTCGCCATGTCTCAGATGAGGTTGCTGCCTCAATCCACTATAGACCACAAATGTAATAATGTTATTGACTTTTGTTTATGTTTTCTTTGTAATTGGTACCTTTTTTTTTAAATCTGTGTAAATAGCTGCTACAATATGTAGGGCAGAAAATAAATCACTTGAGTTAATGTTGTTTACCTAAAGCTTACTTCTTTTCAACTATGCAAACCACCAAACATAGCACAGACTGGGAGACCAAAGAAACAAAGCATAGTTGGGTTTGAATGCTTAGTTTGTTCAGTGTAATGATGACTTAAGGGCATGTTACACCTGTAACACGGGGATTTACTCTCCTGAGGCTATTCTAAGTTCTCCCCCTTTGCTGATGCATCACCTTACAAGACAAACACACAGTCACAGTAAAAACAAGGCGCTATAAACACTGTTGTGGCTAATCATATCCCGAGGGTGGAACACCAATGAGTAATCCATGAATTCAGTGTTGTAATGTTTACTAACTATTACTTCTCATTTGGGCATTTTACCAGATATCGCATGTACAGAAAGAGTCAGACCACTGGCTTCCCATCCCTTATCACCATCTTCTCAGCACCCAACTATTTAGATGTCTACAACAACAAAGGTAAGGAAAATGAATATCTCAGTATCAATCTTCAGTGGCTTGTAACATGAATACCACAGTGTCATATTCACAAGTTGCCTCAGGGCGACATCACATTTACAGACAGGTGGTTCTAGGCTGGAGAATTACTGTTCTGTGCAAAATTTAATTACAGCATTGGGACATCCCAAAATGTCTTTTTTCATGTCATTTTGATATGATAGCAGAAAAGGCTCAAATATCATTAATAACATTATGAATGGCTTCATTCCTATGAGGAGTTTCAGGAGATTGTACATGCTGGCTGACATGAAGGAGCCTTTGACAATAACAAGTCAAAGTAATTGTTGGAAAAAAAACAACATGGAGTTCTCTTCTTTTTTAAGGTCCATTTAGTCAATTTCTGTTTTATATTTGGGGGATTATGAGAGTCTGGGGACTCAAACAGAAAAAACCAGCGAACCAAGCAGACTGGAGTGTTGATTCTGAGTGGGATTAGTAATACTAGCAACTTTTTTATATTACAGAACTCCGTTGTGTCACTGTCAAGACCCAAAATGTTGCTTGATGGGGTTTTAAAAGGGCCTCAAAATCTTGTCTTTTGTTCAGAGGATGAGCTGCAAATTGGAATTTGGGTAATTTAACCATGGTGATGGGAAAACGGCTGAATGATAGCCTTTTGGCTAACACTGGCACATTTGCAGTGACATTGATCATTGTATATTGTACCTCTAGATGTATAATGAAGATGATTATGATATTCAAATGCTTTTTAGGAGTCTTAAATACATTTAATAAGAAATCTCTTATAAGGCACCCTTTCATGTTTGGCACTTAACTACATCAAAAAGTCAGTATCAGTATTTCAGTAGAGAACTGTTCTACCCCTTATCCATAATACGTTTTTATCACAGTATTGTACTTGTTCAGTCAAAAAGCTCTCTGACACTGATTTTAGTCAGGTCAATTCAGGGACAGAGGTGGTGTGAAATGAGGTGACTTGGAGCCGCTTTACTTGGCACCTGGTGGCACCCTATGCTGCGCCACAGTGCCCACGCAACAAGATAGGCTTGCCTTTGTGCTGTGAGTCAGCACTTTTCCCCAGAGAACAGACAGTATCTGCTTTGGCTGTGGGGGCATGTTTGGATGGGGGCGGTGTTGGGCAAACCACAGGAAATGGAAATGGGAAGGAAAGAGCTATGGTGCTTGTGCACGCTGTTTTGCAATTCCTCTCGTGATGAAATGCCATAACAGAGCTTTATGTTGCAGTGCTGCTGGTGTGAGCACATTATGCAGGGGAGCGAGGGCTGTGCTTTTTTTGTTTTGTTTTGGCCCATTTGCAGGTGTGTTTTCTTTGATCTGAGATTACGTTGCATTTGTTTACTCTTTTTCCCATGAGCTGCCTCCATGCCTTCCCTGCACAATAAAGATAGTAAAGACACAGCGAGGCAGTGTTCCTGTCTGGTTTGTTGTTTATTATTAGGACCCCGTTTGTTCCATGCCAACTAATCTTCCTAAGGCTCACAGTCAACACAACACAACACAAACAAACAAACAAAACGACATCTGATGCATGTTGTTTTTAGTTTTGGTATTCAATTGCCTGGTGAACCATTTGCACCTCTTGAGCTCAATATGGAACAGTCAGACTATCTAAAACGATTTGGTCCGCACCCGCGTCTTAGCTGCAACTTGCTGACCTTCAGTTGATAAAATACCTTCCAGAGCAAGTGTGGTTATCAGAAAGAAAAAGATTACTCTGTGTTTGTTTTTAGAACAGACTTCATTTAGGCACACAGATACATCTTACCTAGCAGGACTACATGTTCTTTATTTCTCTCATCATTCACTGTCTGCTTGAAAATGAGACACACTTTTCTCTTTGGCTAAATCTGTCTTAAAGTGACAAGATCAGTGGCTTAAAATACAAATATAATGGCAGAGAAAGACCAATTCCCAAGCAAATAAACATCCTTCAAGCTAAAGGTCTTGCCAGAGATTTAATGTTAAAGCTTTTTAAACTTCAGTATGTTGTGGTTATGTAATTACCCCCCCCCCCCCAAAAAAAAAACAAAAACAAAACAAAACAAAACACCACCACCCCACTCTAGCTACACAACTCTATGGAACAGGAACAGCTAACCAATACAGTCCTATCAGTCCTGTTGATGCTCTTCTAATCAGTTATGTGGGTGGGGTTCACTGGTAGAAGCAAAGCCTCTGTAATGAATTGCTCTGCTCTTAGCTTCTTGTCAGAGCTTGGAGCCCACTGAGCATGTCCTGTGATTGATAGCCAATCGAGTGGGCACATAAATCTTGACGGGGAGGGAGGAGGCATCAGCAGGTCCCATCAATCTAGTGCTGGGAATTGGCCAGATTAACCAATGAGACTTCTCCATGTGGGGTGGGGGGGTATCTATGAAACAACACAAACAGGCAAGGAAAACCTCCTCCACTAGCAATAAATTGAACTTGTAGCTGAGTCAGGATAATCAACACATGAAAAATGCTCATGATGTGATTCTGCAAAGATCAAGTCCAGCTTCAAGATGCCATTCATCCTCCCTTCTTCTTTCAAGTCAAACTGTTGGTTTTGCAGCAAGTGTCAGGCACTGACCAGCTGTCCATCACCGCTCTGACCCCTGCACCCCCTCGATGAAATCAGAAAAGTGGCACAGACTTGTGAGCTGGCAGGGAAGCTGTGGTAAATGAAAACACAGCAGCAGTGATTTAGCAGTTTGCACTGTTTGAGTCCTGCAGTGGAGAGAGGGAGATGGAGAGGAGGGGGTGTAGTTGGCAGTTGTACACTTTGGAGATTGCTTGCGGTTTTGTATTAATGGAATGTTTTCTGCTGCATCATTATTGACTGGTCTCGAAAGCCAGCAACTGAATCCTAATGGTTATGGTGCTTGGATGGAATAAAAGCTAAATGACAGTGATGCTGCCAACGCCGTTGACACTACTCTTTTACTTCACCCCCAGGACAGTGAAGGATTGGTTGGTTTAGATTCATTGCACACCTGCTAAACCGTATATAACCAAATTATTGTTTCACGATGAGGTAGAAATAGTAATGGATTAAGTGGAAACTTTATTTGTTTTTAAGAGGATTGTGCTGCTGCCAAGGGAAAGGGCCAGGACGTCACTCTGGTTCACTCACAGGTCAAAGTGGACGGAGATTGCTTTTTTTTTTTTTTGGTTTGTTTTTACCATTTCCTGCCTGCGGTCATGTGCTGATTGGTAGGTTGTAAGAGATTGGTGATTTGAAGAGAAGGGAAATGGAGTAGCATGATTGGCTCCTGGCCCTGCCACTGGAATAAATAGCAGGATGGAAGCTAGGGCAGTGATGACGCCAGCACAGCAGGGAATTCATTTTTCCCCCCCGTCACAAGTGCCAGCGAGAAGAGTATCCCTGGCTACAGATGCCCACCCATCTGTTATCACTCTAGTCATTACTGGGCTTCCCTTCAGTTTTCTGTAAACACGGACAAGTTACAGAACTTTTCATGCTGCATCAAACAAGAAAAATGAACTGGGATGGTGAACTAATGTGGAACAAGAAGAGTCTCATTAGAGTATGTTATCAGTTATGGGCCATTATTTTACTCATTAGTGTTTATTAGCAGGGCCATTAGCGAAAGTGTCCACGTCTAGTGGTTTAGAGGTTGGGCACTGTTAAGATTTTACCAATTCTGAATCCAGTCCTGCTTATTGATTGGAATCATGTTTCCATTTTTTGTCATATTTTTGAGTAAGAAAGCTTACAAAAATACTTAGTATTGAGTTATATCCATAACAACTGAGCAAACTCTGTCCACTAAGGAAGACCACAAGATGTAGTTGAAAGCTCTCGAAAAAGCTAGTGGACCATGAATAAGTGACAAAGTTCATTCATATACAGTGTTACAGTAAATGTTTTGTCATTTAGCCATCCTTGCATGAAATTATGTTGGTAATGTGATGGTGTTTTGCAGTATCACTCCTGTCTATTCATGAGTGGTAGCTCCAGGTCACCATATTATCTTGGTGTCATTGTAGATGGAAGTGCAGAAGGTCAACATTTTGCTTTCAGGAACCAATAAGTTTCACATAAAATCTGTAGGTCTTCTAAATAAGACTTGATGTCCAACTGTATCTATGTGGCAACACAGTAAACAGGAATGATGGGCGTTATAGTTTTCCGTGCTACTGCTACTGACCGCAAATGAATTTGATATCATTCATACATTGTTCAGCTGTACATGGACAGTCCCTACCATCCACACGTCTGACTTCAGACTGAATGTAATGGACTGGGAGGGTCTAAACATCTTGCGTGGAGTATTAACCCAGTGGAACTTCATGCAAGAGGACTCATGCAAGAGACAGACATGCAGTCAGCATCAAGCTTCAGGGCAGGTCAGTGGGAATCTCCCCCTGAGCTCAAAGCAGATTTAACAGTCCTCGTTACCAGGGAAACCGGCTCAAGGCACTCCCTTATGAATAATTAATGAGTGGGCGTCGCCTCGCAATATCTGTGTTACCGTGGCAGCAGGCCTTGGCCTCAGCTACCCCGTTATCCACCATCAGAGCAGCAGAGACACCTAGTGGCTGTCATGCAGTGTTAAATTTAGCAGTGAAGTTAAACAGAACTCACAGCTGGTCGCCGCAAGGGCAGTGCCCTGCTGCTGTATGAGAAATAACTTTGCATATAAATGTGCATTTGTAGTGATGAGTGTTCTGATAATAGGGAAGTAAAGTTCTGGCCCTCTCACCCTCATCTGCGTGTTTTAATGCAGTATCCTGAAAAAGAAAGTGGGCCTTGGCCTGCTCGCACCCAGATCTCGACAAACATGTTTGTTGTGTTTGCATGGGGGAGGTTGTTGGGTGTCTCTGTTCCTTTAAAGGGAATCCGATTTGAAGGAGCAACGGCAGGGGGGCTGACCTTCTCCCTCTCTCTGCCTTTTTCCCTCTGGGCTTCCATGGCTGCATTCAATCAAGTGCCTCGACGGTGTTTATGCAGTATGTGATGTTTATGCAATGGCTGCCCACGCGTACAATTGCTTTCATGCACACCGACACACACGCATAAACACCCACAGCCCTGTCTGAGTGGAGTGTTTCAGACTAATACAGTGATTTTCTTATTGGACTGGGTAGTAGTGTTTTGCTGATATTGATAATGATGCCACATTAATTATACAGTATATGGATGCAGGAGATTTTTCTGTTTGTGTTGGAGGATGTGTGTGTGTTCATTTGTGCAGCCTGGGATAAAGAGTTGACGACAGTGCAATGTAATGCTTTGCAATACTTAAGGGACCACTTGGATTGCATATTTACTGCAGTATATGCATTACCATGCCTCACTGATTCCACACACACACACACACACACACACACACACACACACACACACACACACACACACACACACACTAAGGCTAACCCTAGTCTAGCAGGATGTTTTCTGACCTGCTTTGTGCTGTGACCGAGGTTATAGCTGCTTGGGATGCCAGGTTTGATGACTTGCTATTCCCGACCCTGAGAGGGGCCGAGGCAGGAAAGTCCCCCATGGTGACCCAGCCACGGTGTCCGCTTTCTGCAGATCTGGGCCACCAGACTGGCCTTGTGTATGAGAGAGGCTGGGGCCTCTATATACAGCATGGATATATTTGTATTTGGCGGCTCTCATGTTTTCCTCAGCACCCACGTTTGCACTGTGCCTTAATCATGGGTGAGGTCACATGGAACATGCCATGGTCACTATTTAGGAGGTGGTTTCTATGTGAGTGTTGCACAGAGACCATGTGAGTATGATAAGGCACTGTACGAAATAAACTAGTATACTGAATATGGCATAAAGAGAAATGCTTCATCCTGAAGGTTGAAATTGGTTCCAAATAGTTTGTCCTCATGTACTGTACTATGACTGCTTTAATACTTCATGCATGTCCCAGCATGACCGCAAGTACCTAAGGAGGGTCAATTGCCATTCCAGCTGTCTTGTGCTTTTTTAAAATCAGCTGCTGTCAAATAGATGCTTTGCTGCTTTTATTCTGCTCTTCCCTCTTCACCCTTACTGTGAACAGCAGCTTAAGCAAACCCGCTGGAGCCTCCACTGTTACATGATTAATATAACAGCTTAAATAATTTAAAGCCACTCTGTGTCAAATTTTATGTGAGTGTAGCATCCCTCGGATTATTCTGGTGGGATTCATTTTAGTGAGGTTAAAAACCTTCATGTTTTAAAGGAACAGTTCTGCATTTTGAGAAGTACTCTTCCTAGATTTCAACTCAAGAGTTAGATGAACGTCTCTGATCTTTCCATTAGATCTGAAGCTACAGCCAGCTGGGTTAGCTTAGCTTAGCATAAAAACTGGAGAAAGGGGATAAAGGCTAACCTGGTTCTGTCCAAAGATAACAAAATCAGCATACTAGCACCTCTACAGTTCCCTAATTGTCTTGTTGATTTAATTGCTAAACAAACCAAAGTTGTGGTTTTATAAGGTGGTCAGTGCCAGCCTATGTCATGGCTGAGTGCACTGATTTCTTTTTTGTTGTCATTGTGAGGTTGCCAGACGACCAATGGACTCTCCAGGAAGTCACTGCTAGCTAGCTGCCCCCCCCCCCCCGTTTTTGTGCTAGGCTAAGCATCCTGGTAACTGGCTGTAGCTTCATATTTAATGCACAAATATTAGTGGTATTGATCTTCTCTTCAAGGCCTTGGCAAGAAGACAAATAAGCTCATTTCCCTTAAAGCTTTTTCCTTTAAAGCTTTCAATTTGAAATATTTGTATTTCATACTTGTCGTTCTCGAAGTTATGCAGCACATAGATTTTTGATATATCTTTCCATGTCAGATGGCCTTGAAAATGAGAATATATATTAATGATCATCATATAGTGTGTATTACTGTTGTAAGTTTTGCCTGTCATTACCTTAGCTTCCTGTCTCTGCCGACTCTCTCCTCCCCTAGTCCACAGAAATTGATGCTTTTCTGTTAACTAATGAAAAGTTCTCAGGCTGAAAGAGCCCAAATGCTGAGCCATGTGTTTCTGTGATGTTAGCCGTGTATCCAATCCTGTAAATGACAGCCATGATTCACCAACTGGGGGCTGTAATCAATACACAGAGGAAATGTTCCAGAGGGGTGAAAACGGGATTGATTTTTTTTTTTTTCCCCTCAAACGCTGTGTACCATCATTCTGATGCTTGTGCATTTTTCTAGCCTTAATTTACACATCTCAGTTGGGATTTTTGCATATATATCAGTCGCTCTGTCAGGGTGAGACATTAACTAATGCTGATTGTTTACATATAATCTTAAAATGTTCTTATTTTCCTCATTTAGTTTTTCTGTGTAGGTAGTTTTATATTGGATCCTTTTATTCCCTGTTATCACCAGCGGTTGACTGACAGAATTTGACAACATCTTGAGTTATATCCAGGCTTCAGTCTTGGTGCTGATGACAGTGTTTGGGCCACTTCACACTTTTCTCAATTGTTTCTTAGCCAAATGGAGCTCTGTAGCAATTTGTGGTTTTGTTTAGTCACAGCCCCACACAGCACTTGCAGCTAATGAATCATTAACCGGCCAAGGTAACCAACAAAAACACCCAGGAACTTTTCACACTTTACCACACAGCCTTTAATTATTTATTTCGATATTTTAAATAAATAAAAGAAGAAAAACTTTCAGCCACACATCTCCCTTGATAAACCAATTAAAGAGAAGAATGCATTTTTAATAAAAGTATTCATTTATTTGGAGAATCCTGGGTTTGTTCTTCTTAGCTACAAAACTATCTCCCTAATCATTCCTCTGGTATTTTTGTTTGTTGTGTATCCTGTTAGTTCAACAGCTGATGATATTCTTCAACATGTCTTGTTTCTTGGCACTATAAGGCTGAGTACTTTGTGGGTAACTCTCTTTGAGCTAATTACATGTTGGATTGATGCATTATGTACTTGGGTATCTACCAGCTGCTGAGGGTATACAGTATTTCTAAGTGGTGGTTGAGAACAGGAAGTAGGGTGATAATGGACTCAGACCTCACTTTGATCTGGTGCTTTTTCTTGGTCTGGAGAAGTATGCACTGAAATCTTCATTTCAGACCACTGCATACTGTCTAAGACCTAAACATTGTTTTTTTCATAGTGATGCAAGCTAAAGTTGTTGAAAGGATGGCTTTTTTTTCATCAATTCATCTTATGTGTTCAAGTGCCAGAGAGAAAGCAGAGTTTCGTTGTATCTGAAGTTACACATTTGGACGTATTCAAATAACCACCTTCGCTGTCTGTTCTGTCCCTCCCCAGCGGCTGTGCTGAAGTATGAGAACAACGTGATGAACATTCGACAGTTCAACTGCTCACCTCACCCTTACTGGCTGCCCAACTTCATGGATGTTTTCACCTGGTCCCTGCCATTTGTCGGCGAGAAGGGTGAGCACAGATACACACACATAGTCATAATATAGATGAAATGAGAACATTGACTAGACGCAGTTTTACCAAATGTTGTTTACTGAGTCAGTAATGAAAATGGCCCAGCCTCGAGAAATGTAGCACAGACACGCACTGTGTTATAGTCAATTATAGTTCATGTATACAGTAATACAGTGGACATGATTTATGAGCCAAAAATTCACTCAAACACCGAATGAGTTAGACATGCTGAAAAGGGTGATGGGTAATGAAAGTTTTAAAAATGACAAACATGAGAATTGCAGTTTCTACTTTTTTTTTGTTGCATCTGTAGTATCCCACTATCATTCTTGTGACACATCTATGTCCAATCATCACACATACAATAACTATGTCTGACGCACTCACTCCAGGAAGCCTGTTTTGGGTGTGACCCCTCTGCACATGGCTATTACTGGCAGTGTTGCAAGGTCACTGGGTGTGTGGAGGGGTCACTTGGGTAAACTTTTGTCTGTGTAATTTGCACCACATGACTTCTTGTGGCTTGACACCTTACCCAGATTACTCATGAAGTGTCAGAAAATAAGTGCAGTCAATTATTTTAATTTGATACATTTTTTTACAGTGACTGAGATGCTAGTGAATGTGCTGAGCATCTGTTCCAACGATGAACTGACGACTGACGAGGAACTGGATGGTAAGCTCGGCAGACACAAAACACAACGGTCCTCACTGCAGTTTAGCCTAGCTCCACTAGAGGGAGGCCTCTGCTAATAGGAGTCTCTTACACATACACACTCAAAATCTCACATACACATTCTTTGTGTGTTTACACATACCATGGCTGCTCTGCCCTATTTTCAGAACATTCAGTTTAAGTATATTGAATTTTTTAATATTCTTAAACACATACGTCAACTGAGAAACAATCCAGAAACTATCTGACGCGTGACTCAGCTGAATGAATGAATCATTGTTGTATTGCCTCCAGCAGCTTGAAAACATTTCCTTTAGATAACACAGCATATCAGCGAAACCTTAGCAACTCTTAAAAAGTCTAAAAGCATCTACATTTAAGGCCTTAAAAGGTTGAAATGCCTTCAATAAAGTTGCTGAATGTGTTTTATTCTAGATTGCTCTGTACTGCACACCTCCATGAGTTCAAACAGCACAGTTACAGTACATACAGTATTCATGTGTTTTATCTTCATATAATAGTGGCAAGTTCAAGTCCTCTGTTTGATACCAAGTCACAGCTTATCTACAATAAGATGACCAGTTTCCCCCTGCCTGCCCCAGCCCTTACTGCCAAACAGGAAATGATCTCACCAGTCCTTCCCCCCCTCTTCCTCCTCCTCCTCTCTTTCTCTCTTTGTGTATTTACTGATACACACAGTCTGACTCTGTAAACAGCACGCAGGGGTGGAGTGTCAGGATATAGCCAGATTTCAACAACATGTTAAACTTTTAAAGACTTTTAAAGTGCCACCTGTTCCTTCCAGTTAATTGAAATTAAGTTGAGTGGCTGATGCATGATCAGGGAACATAAGAGAATATCAGATATGTAATTAGAATTTTGTGTGTATTTTGTGTGTATGTATTCATACTACGCATAAGTAAAACCAAATGTTCTGATATGTTTTTGAATTTATCAGGATTTCAGGTTTTTTTTTAGTTTTCAATTTCAAAATTTACAAAGTATTTGTACTCCACGATCCATCATTTTGAATTAATCTTTTATCACTGTAGTAACACGTGTCCTTTTGAGTGGCATTTCAGTGCAGGTAGATTATACTTTTGAATACAAAATTCAAATTTGAAGTCATAATAAGCTGTCCTTTAACTTCTCATCATTTCCACCGACTCATTCACTCAGTGCTTTTAGTCAATTCATTTTGTTTATTTTCACATTTCCTCGCTCTCACATTCACTTTTGTGTCTTCTCTTAAGCTCATTTCTTTTTCAGTTTTGCAGCCATCTCCACTTTAACATATTTTGTTATTTTTCACTGTGTTGACATTTGGATTGTTCTTTCCTTTGTCTGTCTCACTCATGATCTCCTTCTCTGTGCCCTTGTAATCTCAGATAATCCTTTTGTTGCCCTGCTCTTTATCTGCTATTGTTTCCATGGTTTCCAGTGATATTTCAAACCTCCCTACTTTTTTCACATCTTTCTTTTGCATTCTCCTTTCCTCTTTCCCCGTCTTCCTCTTTCTCTCTCTCTCTCTCATGCTGTGATGTTGTCACTACCTTGGTTTACCTCATCTAATTTCTCTTTTCTATATTTTCCAGAGTTTTGTGTTCAAGGCATCGCTTTTCTTTACACTTGTTGTGCTTTATTGCCTCTTATTTCACCGTGCGCCACCTCTCCGCCGCCTCCTCTTTCATTCTACAGCCATCCACTGATCTCTCTGTCCTTTCTCTTGTCTTCTCTTCTGGGGGTGTTTTCATGAGAAGGACAGCTAATATATCCCCCCAAAAAAGGTACAAACACTAGCCGTACCGATGTGTGCCACGGTAGATAGACTTTTGTCCGGTGCTTGCTCTCTGCATTTCAGTCTGTCAACTAACGTAACTGTTAAAAGCACTCTAACACTTCTACTGAGTCTTACTGTTGTTCTCAGTTGAACTTTTTTCCCCAGAGAAGTGTGTGAGTATTGTTGCAGTTACATGCTCCTGCTTCAGCAAAGCTCAAAACTGACACATCAATCAAAAAAGCTTCAGGGAGGTCATCCTCATCAGCCAAAGGAATGGATTTGCTGTACACATTAAAATAAGCACTACTGCTGCAGTATTTTCAAGCAATACAAATGACTTATTTAACTGAGGATGAGGGGAAGAGTCCTAAACAAGACATCAGACTGTCAGCTCTTTCCTTTCCCCAACCTTTCACTACACACCAACCTCATTTCCATCCTCCATACTCATGTATTTTCCACTCCGGCTCCCTGGGGCCTTCAAACTGTTATTCTGCAAAAGGGTCTCTTTAAACAAGGTTTTGTTTTCCAGTCCAGGAAAAATCCTGTTTGAGTCTCTACAACCAAAACACAGCACAGGAAAATTCATATAGTGTGTGCTCAACGAGCGTGCCGAAAAGACATGTTTGGACAAACAACAGGTCATTTACGGATGATGTAACAGGGTTTAAACTTTTTAAGTACTGCCTGGGGAATATGGTATGTAGGATTTAAAGAGACTACAGCTGAATACTACTAGTGGTATAATAAAAGTAGCATGAATACAGTGGATGCTGAGATTTACTCAGTTGTTGTGATGTGTGGATGGATTTAAACTACTTTGTGTAATCTGAACTTTAGGCTTCAGTAACCACATTGTGTATGCATCGTGGTCTTTTGATACACTCCTAGATAAAACTAATAGTGCAACAAACTTGCTCTGTTTTAGCACATTTACTAAACGTTAAGGTACTTGAAAAAATAAAGGAGATTGAAAAGAAAATACACACACACACACACACACACACACAGGTAATGCAGTGTAGATTACACTTCCATAGGACGTGGTTTCGTACACAAGTCACTCTTTGTGTGAACTTTTCAGGTGCCACTGCTTCTGCCCGTAAGGAGGTCATCCGCAACAAGATCCGTGCCATTGGGAAGATGGCCAGAGTATTCTCTGTGCTCAGGTATGCTAACATGAAAAAAATGTCCATGTCCTATTACGTCCAATACTACTGTATTACAAAAACTCATATCAGCGTATTTAAAGCTGCACCAATGAGGTATTTTTATATTAACAATAGGTCTAATTACTGTGTGTTATGTGAAAGGGCCAACTTGTAGTGACAAATCTGCATAGAATTACCACCAGACTCAGCAGTTCCCCTCAGATCTCTGGAGAGTTTTGGCATCTTTAAGCTCATTGCTTTGGTTGCCTGCGGCTTTACTGTTTTGGATCACTGACGCAGTTGTCATCAACTCCAGTCATGCTGGAAAAACAGCAAAATAAACCCAAAGTACTCAACCATCCCAGCGCCAAACGGCTGACTGATAAAGTTAGCAGATGACCTGTGTACACAGTGGAGGATTTAGCAGCTAAATAACAAGGTATTTCCCTCAGAAGCTGGTGGAGACCAAAAACAGAGCTAATAGGGAAGTCAGTATTGGATGCACATTGAACAGGTTGCCAGAAACATGACTTCAAATGATGCTAATGTTAAGCATCTGTATCTCTATTTATGCTGGATGCATAGTAAAGCATGACTTTTTATGTGATGATACGTCAGTGTTTTCAGCGTGTTACTCTGGACACAAGTGTGTTTTGCATGCTTAAATTCATCAGGCAGTATTATGGAGAAATGAGGGCTTTGGTGGTGTCTTAGTCTCAAAATATTTTACAGCACAGTGAGCTTTAGGAAAGTGATACACAGTAAATGATGTTCATATTTCTTTGTTTATGTTTTAGAGAGGAGAGTGAGAGCGTGCTGACACTGAAGGGACTGACCCCGACAGGCATGCTACCAAGTGGAGTGCTGTCCGGTGGCAAAGAAAAGCTGCAAAATGGTAAGAATGTCACCATGTACCCCGAGACCCCAAGCTACGGCCCCCAGAACGGATTCTCACTCAGATGCAATTTCCCCTTACACAGCAGTATCTTGAGTAGAATGCTAGCTCAGTGTTTAATGTGTACTGTATATGCAAACTTCTTCCCTTTTCCCTCAGTGATGGTCCTGGAATTTCAAATTGCTGCCTCAGAGTAATACTGTAAATGTAGTTAAAGTTTCTGGCAGCGTCAGTCAGTATCCTTCCTATGCTGGATGTTTAGTTAAACATTACTAAGCAATAACAATTCCCTTATGCAGTTTTCCTTCAACCTTAATCTAGTTCAACGTAGTAATTTGGATAAATGATATAGAATATGTTTCCTACAGACAGCTCCCTCTTCCCAAACAATATCAAATACATTCAGCAGATTTTCTTTGTCCCTTTGTCCTCTCAAATGTGTCTCCCTCTTAATGTCTGGCATTAATACACTGTCTCCCCGTCCCCGTCTCTCTCTGTATTCCACTGGTTTTTATCTCAAATATTACCTGTATCTTTTTCTTTCTCTTTTCTCCCTAGAAACTGCAGGTATAATCGGTTGTGCAAGTATTCTGTTGTTTTTTTTTTTTTTTTTCTGTAAGATAAGTTTAGAGTTCAGTTCACCCTCTCATGTTGAATTCCAAACACTCCCTAAAAGAGTTTATCAAGCTGCTGCACAAAAGGAGTAAAGGCTTTCTGGAAAAGCTTTTACAAACACTTCAAATTTAGTTGGACTCCTGACAGAAATGGCCACTTTATTGCCCAAAATTTAGTGCTAGTGGATCTGAGCAGTGCTCAGTCAGGTTAGACGTGGGACTCTGTGATTCAAAGGATGAATTGGAATTGACACAACCAACTGTGAATGAAAGGGGGATAGCTGCCATCTGCCTTTTCGTTCACAAAATAAAGCAGAAATCCAAGTAACTTCCCTCTCCTCTCACAGGTTCTCACCAAACATCAGCTAGCACTTTCCTGCACACAGAGATATCACATTAAGTTATAGTTTTCACATTCAAATCTACTTATCCTCTCAAGAACACGCACCTCTGTATTAAAGCTAATGTTCGTTGAACAGTGACTACTGTGGCCACAAATAAGCATTACGGGATAATGATAAAAGCTAAAATGTAGTATGTTGCAGTATGTTGTAGAGTACGGTGTGCTTTAGAGTCATGAAGTTAGTGAAGTCACACCAGACCAAGTAAGACTTCCGCCTCAAATCTTCAGTGTTTCCTAGTTTCCTGAGTTAGACTGAATAGACAGAGGCACTCTTACATCCCTTTGTCATTCAGGGGTGTGTTAAATAATCAACAAAGAAGCTACAGCTCTAAACACTAACAGATCTAGTGAAATTAGTAGTAAGCCCAAATAACATCTATTACCTTTTTAGCCCAACATTATAAGTACACAGGAGGCTTGGAACCACAGCATACTGGTGCCTTTAGATTTGTGTTTCTGCTGATGACCTGCATGACAGTAGCAGTCCTGAGGATTAACATAGATGAATATGGACCCTGAAGTGTATTTTGGAAGCAGCTGACACTAAAGAGAACCCCAGCAGAGGCAGAGTGATGTTCAGAGATTCCTGTTACAACATTGGTAGAATCACATTGCCCCCCTCCTTTAGGTAGACGCCAGTGTGCTTCTACTGTAATGTTGACTCCATCTACCATTCTGTTTATAGTTTGTCTGATGCTCTCTTGCCTTTTTTGTATTTTTTTCCTCATCCTCATGGCACTATGCTCCGTAGTCTTCAGTGTTGTATAGCCGTTACTTTGCTGTCAGCTTGTCATTCATACGGTTGTACTGTATGTTAATTTATAATCTCAAGGATGACTGTAACAAAATTGGTAAGTGGTTAAAATACCAAAGTTTTCGTCCCCTCACACTTCACAGAAATAAACCAGCACTTTTGATATTTCATATCAAAAGATGCTAATCTTGCAGTTCCAGCTGCTGCTTCATGCTGCACACAACACAACAGTAACACTGTTTTGTATGTCTATGGCGCCACAGCCATAAAACCTACAATCACACCTGCACCGAAACCTTATCCCTGTTTTCCATTTGTCCTGTTTTAAACTCCACGTATACTGTTATCAGTAAAAAACTAATATCAATGTATTTCCAGCTTTATTGTGTTGTGTTTGCTATCAATATTCGTCCCTGTGGTATTCATTTTTTTCTATCACTACATTGACTTGTTTGTCAGACCTTGTCAGACCAAAGTACCTCAAAGATACAATCTCCATGAGGTCATTCGCTGCCACAAACATGTGTCACCTTCCCTTTACAGTTCTGGAACTCATCAAAAAGCTAAGGCTTATCCCTCTCCTCTTCTTCCTCCTTTTCCCCTCTCTGCTAACATCCATGTGTCCTTTGTCATAAAATGTGGAGATGACGTTAACCTCTGTTGTCGGCATTGGCTGTCTTTGCTGCTCATTGACTTGTTCCTGGGACAAAATGAACTCCTCTGCTCACTTCTCTCATTCGTTTTGCAACCCCCCTCTTCTTCTCTTCAGCTACTATTGAAGCTATTGAGGCTGACGAAGGTAAATGGGTCTGGCTGCCCTCTTCTGTTGCTTTTCATGGCAATAGACAGGGGGCTCCGCTGGGTTTTCATCCATCTCGCTGGTGCTTGAATAGAGTGTGTTGGGTGTTTGGGCTAACAAAATGTGGCATAGTATTAACAGAGAAAGAAGAAGTAAGTAATTAGGAAATCCTGTGGTCACACATGTTTTAAAGGGGAATGGATTTCATAGCACAGAGTTCCTAATCACAGAGAGCATACTGTGATTTTGAGTGAGTACAAAGCAAATGCTACACTATGTTATTCTTTACTAACACAACTAAGTAAATAAGTCAAGATTGTATTTTTGCAAGTTCTTTTACTATATGTTTTACTATAGACAACATGCTGTACTCCCAGTTGAGTTCTACCTTTCTTTTCATTCAGAAGTTTATATTACCACAGTTTCACAGACAATTCAGACAATCCAGGTTCAGGATAGAGATTACACTTTAGGAAATGCACGTTCACACTCATATTATGTGGGAGGTGTAAATTTAGGAGTATCAGCCGGTCATCTGGCATCTGTACCAAGGTTTTACCAGATACCAGAGGCACCAGCTGAACCAAAATACTGTGGCCAGTAGAGCCACACCTATTGTCCACCAGCCATCACTGGCAAATATATCCATCAGATTTTTTAAATGCACACATATCAGCATCAGTTTACAAAAACTCAGTATTGCTTAGGCTGCATGTGTCTAGAAGTCATACAGTGCTTGGTAGACCTTGTCTATGGGTACACCCCTCCTGTAGGAATCAACACAACAACATCAACATTTGTGTAAAATATGTCAATATGTTCACAAAGATCATGTTAAATTACACTTGCCCTCTTATCTGAAGTTGTATGAAGTTTGCCAGAGGAAGGGAGTCTCTTAAACAAACAAATCCTGCACTTAAATCACTCAGCATCGTAATTTCAACATGGTTAACCTACTTTCCAAAATGGTGTACCCCCTGCTCTGCCCTCACACAATACAGTGAAGTCTTGCTATGAAAGCTTACAGTGGTATTTCCCCTTTGAAACAACTGAAGCAGTTGTGCATTGTTGTTGCAGTTTTCTGAATATTCTAAGTATACAGTTTTCCTCAGAGCTGGATCTGAATTGGTAGAGACAAACGCTCCACGGGAGGCTTTGAAATCCAAATTGGATTCTCCCTAAAATCATTTTTCTTAACACCGCCTTTGGCGCAAGAACAACCTCAACTGCGAGCTAAATAGTAGTTTGCTAGCTGCTATTTACGTTAAAATTGTCCAGTACTTCCTCTTTAGCCCCATAGAGGACAGTCCATTGTAGTGTCAAGACACTTCTCTGCTTCTCTCTCCATGTGGATCCTCTGTGGCCCTGCTGTGTTGTGTTCTTTCCTGTGAGCTGCTAATAACCTGTGTCTGACCTGTGCTATGCAGCAACACAACTACGCTACCCATCATGCCCCTCTCCACGCTCCCCAATTTGTCCTCTAAAAAACGACGCCCACCCCCATTCTAGTAAAGGGTCATCTTCTCTCCAGTCATAGTTTTTATTACCATAAGACCCCAAGCCTTTATGAAAGGTGGAAGTAACAAAATTTTAAGTCTTTGTAGTTTAAAAAAAGGGCTGAAATGAAACTTGATTAAGCTGAATATTGAAATGATTCTGTTCTTAAAATACTAACAGCACCCCATTGAATTGAATAAAACAGTCTTGAGTTGACAAATAAGATATTTGTATACCACACCAGCCTGATTTTATTCATTTCAGTGGCATTTTAATATATCAATGATTCTTCTAATTCCACTATTCAGTTCAGTGTAATTTGGTCCTGTTTTTATTGAACTGAAGTCTAAATCACATTGTGACCTCCACCCCTCATAACCACCAGTGAACCCTTAATTGCTGCATGCTCCAAGCAGACTTAACAAGTCGTTAGCACCCCAAGTACCTTTGTAGTGTCTTTGTACGTGAGCTCAGTCTCAACGTGGTTCTATTTTGTGGAAGTGAATGTCTTTAGTGGGCTCCACTCTAGTGTTTTTTTTTTTTTCCCTCCCGTTGTTCTTTTTTGTCTCTTTGATCATTCTCCTTCTTCCCCCTTTTGTCGTTTTAAGCTGTGACGTGATGGGGTGATGTGGATGTTTGGGGTCCTCAGGTGTTCTGGAATGTGCCTGAGTCAAGATATTCTTTAATATCAGCCATATTTTATTCAAGGTTTAAGATTTACAAAGTAGCAGCACAAGCTGGTCATTGATGGTCCTGTATCATAGATGTCTTCTCACAGATACTGATTACAGCATGGATTGATGGCACAGTGAAAACCTGTCGACCCTGATGCCAGGAGTGCCCTCTATAGATTTAGAAGGATTATTTAATCCTTTTGTCTGTCAAGTTACATTATTTTGAAACTCTGATAAATGGTGTTAATGTGTTGTCATTTCATAAAAATGAGTTTCATCCTTTATATTGATTGTTCATCTGTTGTTAAACCACTAAGCATTCAAGATGTTTAATATGTTAATATGTTGTACAATACAGTGTATGCTGTTGTTGAAAGAATATCACATTTAAACAATTATGTCAGCAACTGAAGAGTTCAGCCTTATGAATAGTGCAGTTTCACATCAGTGTATATGTTCAGTTGAAGGAGTAGTTTGACAGTTAGATGAGAAGATCAATACCACGCTCATACATGTCCTTTAAGTAAGGCCACAGTCAACAGCTGCCAGTTTAACATCCAGCAAATGGGAAAAAGACTTGTTACTGCGCCCTATAAAGTAGTCCCACATTTAACTCCAAATAAAATCAGAAATTGAATATTGTTTTTTGTTTCGTTTTTTTCACAGATTTAATAAACACATAAAAAAAAAAAAATTAAATTGTGAGCTTTATACTGTAAGTGCTGGTTGGTAGCTACCTTCAGACAGAGCCAGGGCTATAGCTGTTTCCCCTTCTTTACAGTATTTACACTAGGCTAAGCTAACTGGCTGCTGGATGTTGAATTGAAAAAGACTGAGAGAATAGTGGTATTGATCTTCTCATCTAACTCAGCACAAGAAATCCAGTGTAATTCCCAAAGTGTGAAACTAGTCCTTTAAAGCAAGGACTCTAGGGATTAGCATCATCAGTTATCATTAGTCTTAACGGGCCCTTGAGTTACTCATTTTTCATGGATGACTTGCAGTTGAATTAGCCACCAGCTCCTCAGATGCAGTCTCTATGTTGTCATTTTCTCAGTAAAACAAGTTTTTGTTACAACAATCCCACGAACTGAGATCAAACCAAAGATAAGCCAAATCTGGTGACGTGTGGGTGAATGTGAGCAAGTGTGAATCCATTCTTTTAGTCGTTTAATCTCTCCCTCCTAAAATCACCCCTGATTTCTCCCCTTTTCCCCCCTTTGTCTTGCATCTCAACAGCCATTAAGGGCTTCTCGCCCCAGCACAAGATCACTAGCTTCGAGGAGGCAAAGGGCCTGGACCGCATCAACGAGAGGATGCCGCCGCGGCGAGACGCCTTGCCCTCCGATGCCAGCCTCAACTCCCTCAACAAGGCCCTGTCCTCGGAGACCAATGGCACAGACGCCAAGGGAAGCACCAGCAGCGGCAGCAACATCCAGTGAAGGCCAGCAGCAGGCGCCACCTTGGCCGACGGGGCTGCCCCGCCCCCTGCCTCATCTCGGCCCGCCACCGCAGAAAAGGGGCAAAGGGTGAAGGAGTGAAAAGGAGGGGGAGTGTTGGAGTGTGGAGGGAGGGAGGCATCTATGGCTCACACTGGGGGGACATCTCACTTGCTAGTCTTTGGATATGCCTTCAAAATATTAGTTCATAGTCAAATCTGCTAAGTTATTGCCGGTTCACATTTCTGAACGGTCAGGCCTTTATTGTGCTTGATGCTACACCACACCACAGTATGTCGGAGAGAAAGAGAAAGAGAGGGATAGATAGATCCTAAAGGTGATTTATTTTCTTTTTTTTCTTGAAAGACCCTTGCTCATTTACACCGAAATGGAAAGTCGTGTAACTTCTTACTAACTATTGTACGTTTACAAAAATACAGCACTAAAAAGGACAGAACATGAGATAATGTTTTTAACATATAAGGGTGTACAAACTAAATAAGGACTATTTATTGATAACTTTTTTTGCTACTCTTATAAAATAGCTCTGAAATTAATTAGGCAGTCTTAAAAAGAATGTTGCAATGTTGTCGAAATGCCAAATAATGGAACGTTTTATGGTTTTGTACATATTATGCTTACCTCAGGTTCTTTTGGTGTGTGCTTTGACCTGATTTTTCTGTATAATGGCTAAATAACTCGGTAATGAATACCTATTTTCTTGAGTTTCATAACTGGAATTTACATTTACCTATCTATCATTTGCAAATATGTTTATTTTTTGTCTCTTTTGGAAGGGAGGGGGGGCAGATTTATTGTGGCTTGCTGGAATTGAGTGTTAATTTTTCTCTTTTTAAGTATTGCGAACAAAGTAAAAATAGAGAACCTATATTGTGTAAAAAAAAAAAGAATACAATAAACTTAAAAGTGTCTGCCTATGCATGTTTTATAAAAATCAAACAAAGGAAGTAGAAAATCTGAATACCTTGGCTGTGGAAGCCTGTTTTGAAATATATTGCGCTTTAGTGAACATATACTGGAAACGTATACCTGCATACTTTCAATTAACACCATGATGCTCTATGCCTTCAACTTCTTTTTGTAATTGAAGCATTTAATTATCTAAGATGGATGAGAAATCATATTTTTAACCTGCGCTTGTAAGTGCACACAGTCCAATTAAGCATGTTTGACAATTCTTGTGAGGTGTGTGGTTACATGTGGAACTCAAAAATGCATGATTAGCTGTTTGTGTCATATAACAGGTAAATCGGTTTTGTTCTGTTTTGTAAATGTGCCACAGAAAGTGTAATTTGATTATGATTACTATTATTATTTGGAACTCTGCTTTGTATATCAGTTACAGGTTTGATACTGCTCAATACTTTAAGATGAAACAAAAAATACTTCGATCTTTTTTAAGAACTGCTTAAGTGCCCAAGTAATTCACTACACGACATGAAGCCTTGCTTTTGTAATTTAACTTCAAAACTGTTGGCAGATGAGGCATGCACTTGCAACTATGAAAAGTATTTTATATAACTGTTCAATAAAAATGTGCATGAATTTCAACTTGAAATGAACCTGTTTCTCCTGTGTGTGCGTGTGCGCACGCGTGTGTGTATGTGTGACTCAGGCTGTCCCACAGTCCTCCGTCAATGAATATGCAACCATGTACAATAAGTCCATACTGTATTACACTGTGTGTAATACAGTATGGGCATTTTGTACATCACAGGTAAATTAAGCTGAATTATAGAGCCACGTGATGGTCTTTGTTTTTCATCAAGATTGCAGGAAACACGCTCGGTATTACCCATAATTCAAACCTGCGAGAAAAACAAGAACAAAAGAGACAATAGAGTCACGTTATTTCTTTCACACCTCAGAGTTCAAGAGGGGTAAAGATGCCCTGGAAAGAGAGATGGGTGAGAGATGGGTCAGCACCACACATCATGTCTTTACTCTTTTCTATGCATCCTCAACATTGGTACGAATTCAGTTTGTTGGAAATAGTCAGTGTTTTTCTCCCATGTGTACAGCTCCTCTCCACTCCAGAACTTGGCGTAACTGGATGGGAAATTGCTCCCTGGCAATTTCACAACAAAGGTGTTTCCTCTTCATCAACCTTAGTGACTTCTTTGATTAAACTAGGAAGACAAAGCCAAGATTGCATAAGTATACCTGAATACACAAGAGGCAGACTCTGTGGGCTTCCTTTTTAGACAAAGATAGAATGTGGATTAGACCTAAAATTTTACTGTTCAAGCTTATTAGGAAGTTAGCAGAAAAGAATGTCATTACATGTAACTTATTTACATTCATTGTTTGCTACGAATCTTTCCAATAATCTAACCCTACCCCTACTCTCCAAAGCAGTTCAAATAAATAAAATACTCTGACATAAAGTAACTTTATAACCAAAAAAAAAAAAAAAAAAAAAAATGCAGACTACATTTTCTTGTCCCTGGTTACTGAGGTGTCTTTCTCTGGTCTCCTAAGCTGAAATCAAACACAATGCTGAAATGAAAGGAAGTTACTGACAAACTCTGACATCCTGTTTTTTCAGGGGACAGCCCGAAAAACAGGAGCTAGATTTTGTGGCCTCAGAGGGATAATATGAAGACCAAGTGAGTTTGATGTCAGAGAGACATTGAAATGAGCAGCTTGTAGTGAACAGACAATGTATAATATATGTCATACAACAGCCTCTGCAACTTTGCTTAAAAGCCATAATAATCTGGCATATCATATGAAATGATAAAATGCTTGTTTATCCTTTGTTTCTTTCTTTTCTCTTTTTTTTTTTTTTGAAAAACGTTCAAGAATTAAACCAGACATTTTACTTATCAATAGAAATAAGACTGAGCCTCAGAGTAAACAGCTTCAAGAATCTGCATTTTGATCCATTTAAGGTCGTCTCCATGCTCTGTGGACGAACTGTTCCATAAACAATGAAGAATAGTGAAACGTCTTGGCTGGTATTTGGGTTGCTCCCTCGGGCTGTCAAGATTTGGCTCTTTGTCATGTGTTCCAATCAGTTAAGAAAACAAACTGCCATCTTGTTATTGTATTTTTATTTATTTTTTTAGTTTGTTTTGTTGGTGCAAGCATGTAACAGTTGGTATGAATCTGAAATCTGTGATGACGATGTGTGTGTGTGTGTGTGTGTATGTGTGTGTGTGTGGTGCAAGTGGTTCCTGTTTGTCAGTGGATGAGGCTTCTGAATCAGAGTTAATGTCACTTATTCTGAGGTTTATCATGTTACATCTTGTTTATGTCTTCTTATCATATAATTAATTACAATATACTGTTCTTGGTTGACATCCTTTATCTGAGTGATCATAAATGAAATTGTTTTTCCACTGTCTCCGGTAAGTCTCCTCCCAGCTGGTCAAGTGGTGTCACTGCAGGAAAAAATAAGTGATGGGTGTTGGCGATGCATTCAAACACATTATTCAAAACTGTAATTCCCATTAAATTGACTCAGGTTTGCACCCACTGGCTGCCTTGTGCTGGTCTCCATAGCCACCCACTTTTACGTCAGGAAGGGAAGCCAGTGTATTTCCTCCCCTTCTTTATCTAAAGGAAGTGCCAGAATAAGCATCAGCAGTGGAACGCCCCAAGCTTGGACACCTTTTCCACTGGCCATGCAGTCAGAGTCTGAGGGCGAAGTCAGAGGGGTTCACGGCCACAGGATCACCATGAAGACTACCAGTGTTCTTGTCCTCCTTCTGCTGGCATCTGTCCACCTCTTTGCATCAGGTAGGGAAACCATTCACACTGCTTTGGGCTGGAATACCTATGGTTAGGTTTCACAGACTCAGGGCTGAGGGCCCTCAGAGGTCTTCAGCGCTTCTTAACCAAGATCAGTTCGTTTCAGCCTTGTTTCTCTGCGTCATCAACACAGGGATGAATTCTTTCACTGAAGTACAAAACAAAACTGAATCTAATCTAATCTCACAGTGTCAAAACATTTTCACCTTTAGGGGTTTCTATCAAGTTGATAGGCCCCCGTTGTCGTGAGAAAATAAAACCATGTCTTTTTTTGTGTGGTGCAGCAGTAACTGTTCAGATTGATTATGTTGCATGCCTTACTCGTGTACGTTTTTTCTCATGTAATTTAGTTTTGTTTTGGTATGTGCAAAGATAAAGATCACAATGTTCAAAAGTCACTCACACTTTGAACATTGCCTCAGAGACATCCTATCAAAGAGTGCATTTCCGTCTATCCAGGCTGAGATAAGCTTTCCGTGTGCATGCCTTCAATTGTCCTCTACCTTTATTGAAGAATTTTGTACTAATGTGTGAGAAAAAACACTAATAATTAACAAGTAGTTACTATTTAGTCAAAGTAAAGGAAGAGTTTATTTTATTTTTATTACAAACATAAGATAATGAGCACAAATCCAAACCTCAGGAGTGAATAATCTCAGAGCCAAAGTGACAAATGAACTCGGTTTAAGAAAAGGGGAAAAATAACAGGGTGGCTCTTGATTTGTTTGTTTTCCTTACGCAGAGCCAAAAGAACTTTTAACTGTTCTGCACTGGGTAGATAGGTGATCTAACAGCAGATAGCCAGTGGGAACCAAACTGCTCCCTCTCTCACAGAGACAACAGAGCATTGTCCCGAGACCAAAATGTCCCAACGGCAACGTATCTGCTTCCAGCGTTTAGCTGTAAACATCTGGAGGAAACACCCTCACTCTGGCTGCTGCTCGCCCAGCAGAGTCAATGACTGTGAGCACAAAACTGGACAGTGGCTCCAGTGTTAATCACATGTGACTGAAATTAGCCTACAATGACAAATTAATGACCATGACTGTGTCTGTAAGATCACAGTTGTGTCTCATAGTCTCATCAGATTACCCAGATAACCTAAGCAACAATCAAGGGGGGACCAACATCATTATCAAGAGATTTGGGACTTTCAAATAACTTAAAGAACCAGTGTGTGGGATATATGGGGACCTACTAGTAGAAATGGAATATAATACCTATAATATATTACAAATATACATATATGTTTCTCATTAGTGTATAACCACCTTTAGCTATGAATCATTGTGTTTTCGTTAGCTTAGAATGAGTCCTCAATATCAACATAGGAAGCAGGTCCTCTAACACAGAACCTGCCATGTTGCACCACCATGTTTCTACAATAGTCCAGAATGGACAAACCAAACACTGGCTCTAGAGAAGGCAGTTTGTGCTTTTAGGTTACCAAAGCGAGGGGTGTTGAGTTAGTTGCAATCTGCAACCTCACCACTAGATGTCACTAAATCTGACACACTGATCCTTTACACCTGAGTCCTGGTTTGGACTTGTTTGTGACATACATGACTTGTGCTTTTCTCAAATGACTTAAAGGACATGAGACCTGAGACTCGCTCCAAAATTGGAGACTTGACTTGGACCTTCAAAACAAAAGTCTTCAAAACAGCTCTGGCAAAAGGAGCTGTGTTTTTTTTTTTTTTTCCTGTTAAGGGTCATGAAGCCAGACAGAGCTGCATGTAGTCAGACTAAAACATGCTCCTCAGCCCTTCAGTCACTGCTCTGGTATGATATATGTAGAATGGGATCACAGCTGACAACAGTGAAGACAGGAAGCTTGGCTGCACAGGTCAGGGGACAACAATAATGTGTCTGGGACAGGATGCAGCTTCACACTGCTGCAGTGCTTCGAGCAGAGGATATCCACCTCAACACACCACCACCTCCACCACTATCTTGACTTCTCATTCCTAATCTGACACTTGTTGTGCCTGTGTCTCAGACCCTGGCCTTTAAAGCTGTGCCAAACAGGAATGATGCAAATATACAGTTCTTGATTGAATTGATGATGGTGTTGTTGTAATGGAAACAATTTAAGTCCCTAGATAACATGTTAGTTTTGAATATTGCACTCTGACCTCAGACAGTGAGGATGTAGAGCATAAGAGAAGTGTGGTTTTGTGATCACAGTACTCAGTGACTGTGAGCACAAAACGGGACAGTAGTGTTGCTTACGTGTCACTGAGATAAGTCTACAGCAACAAACTGACTCCTCAGTAGTTAATAGATATTCACAATAAGAGCCTGTAAAAATCTATAACACTGCTCTGTGAGTGAATGTGGTTGCTGATGACACAAAAAACGTCATATTTTAAAATCTCCTTTCAGCTTCAGTCAGTGTACTTCATGTAAGTGTTTACCAGCTCTCTGACTGTGTGTGACATGTCTGTAAGCTCACAGTTGTGTTTCTGCTTCATATATTTATCAGCTGCACCAACTGGAGCACCAGCTAATTCAAATAGCACAGAAAAGACATCGACAGTCCCACCGACACCGCAAACAACATTGGCAACAGGTACGTATATTAAAGCAATATTTCTACATTTTGGGAAACATACTTGTTTGCTCTGTGGCATAGTGTAAGATGAGAAGATCAACACCACTCTGATATTTCTTGCTTGTGAAAACATACAAGGACTTGCCCCAAAGGACCATAGACATAACTTGAGGCTTTACTCAAAGGACTTGAGACATTACACCTAAGATTTGACTTGGACTTGTCTGGGATGACTTAACGGACTTAAAGGACTTGCTCCGAAATATTTAAGACTTGGCTCGAAGATTTATTTCCTGCCTGGAGTTATTTATGAGACGTGAGACAGACTTGACTGATGTGAGACATGTCTGTAAGCTCACAGGTGTGTTTCTGCTTCATACCTTCATCAGGTAACACAGGTAACAAAGAGAATGAACAAGGGAGACTGGCACCAGAGTACTTGAGAAGTGCTTCATGACTTCACTTAGACTTGTCTCAATCTCATTATAGAACTTATTTAACTTAATGCTTGCACTGAAATACTTGAAACCTGACTTGAACTTGTTTTGAATAATATAAAGGACTTAGGACTTGCCTTGGACGTGTCTCAAATAACATCCTGGTTTGGACTTGTTTCAAATGACGTAAAGGACTCAAGGCTTCACTTGTGACTTGCTCTGAAATACACAACTTAGAGGATATGAAACCTGAGACTTGATCCAAAGTACTAGAGACTTGAGTTGAGTTGGGCCTCCCCCAAAAGTCATGTGGTCAGACTAAAACATGCTCCTCAGCCCTTCAGTCACTGCTCTGGTATGATATATGTAGAATGGGATCACAGCTGACAACAGTGAATACAGGAAGCTTGGCTGCACAGGTCAGGGGACAACAATAATGTGTCTGGGACAGGATGCAGCTTCACACTGCTGCAGTGCTTCGAGCAGAGGATATCCACCTCAACACACCACCACCTCCACCACTATCTTGACTTCTCATTCCTAATCTGACACTTCTTGTGTCTGTGTCTCAGACCCTGGCCTTTAAAGCTGTGCCAAACAGGAATGATGCAAATATACAGCTCTGAATCCAAAATAGAGAATCTGTCTGAGGAAATGTTTCACACAGACAAATTGATGCTGGTGTTGTTGTAATGGAAACAATTTAAGTTCCTAGATAACACATTAGTTTTGAATATTGCACTCTGACCTCAGACAGTGAGGATGTAGAGCATAAGAGAAGTGTGGTTTTGTGATCACAGTACTCAGTGACTGTGAGCACAAAACGGGACAGTAGTGTTGCTTACGTGTCACTGAGATAAGTCTACAGCAACAAACTGACTCCTCAGTAGTTAATAGATATTCACAATAAGAGCCTGTAAAAATCTATAACACTGCTCTGTGAGTGAATGTGGTTGCTGATGACACAAAAAACGTCATATTTTAAAATCTCCTTTCAGCTTCAGTCAGTGTACTTCATGTAAGTGTTTACCAGCTCTCTGACTGTGTGTGACATGTCTGTAAGCTCACAGTTGTGTTTCTGCTTCATATATTTATCAGCTGCACCAACTGGAGCACCAGCTAATTCAAATAGCACAGAAAAGACATCGCCAGTCCCACTGACACCGCAAACAACATTGGCAACAGGTACGTATATTAAAGCAATATTTCTACATTTTGGGAAACATACCTGTTTGCTCCGTGGCATAGTGTAAGATGAGAAGATCAACACCACTCTGATATTTCTTGCTTGTGAAAACATACAAGGACTTGCCCCAAAGGACCATAGACATAACTTGAGGCTTTACTCAAAGGACTTGAGACATTACACCTAAGATTTGACTTGGACTTGTCTGGGATGACTTAACGGACTTAAAGGACTTGCTCCGAAATATTTAAGACTTGGCTCGAAGATTTATTTCCTGCCTGGAGTTATTTATGAGACGTGAGACAGACTTGACTGATGTGAGACATGTCTGTAAGCTCACAGGTGTGTTTCTGCTTCATACCTTCATCAGGTAACACAGGTAACAAAGAGAATGAACAAGGGAGACTGGCACCAGAGTACTTGAGAAGTGCTTCATGACTTCACTTAGACTTGTCTCAATCTCATTATAGAACTTATTTAACTTAATGCTTGCACTGAAATACTTGAAACCTGACTTGAACTTGTTTTGAATAATATAAAGGACTTAGGACTTGCCTTGGACGTGTCTCAAATAACATCCTGGTTTGGACTTGTTTCAAATGACGTAAAGGACTCAAGGCTTCACTTGTGACTTGCTCTGAAATACACAACTTAGAGGATATGAAACCTGAGACTTGATCCAAAGTACTAGAGACTTGAGTTGAGTTGGGCCTCCCCCAAAAGTCATGTGGTCAGACTAAAACATGCTCCTCAGCCCTTCAGTCACTGCTCTGGTATGATATATGTAGAATGGGATCACAGCTGACAACAGTGAATACAGGAAGCTTGGCTGCACAGGTCAGGGGACAACAATAGTGTGTCTGGGACAGGATGCAGCTTCACACTGCTGCGGTGCTTCGAGCAGAGGATATCCACCTCAACACACCACCACCTCCACCACTATCTTGACTTCTCATTCCTAATCTGACACTTGGAGTGAGGGTGTACCTGTGTCTCAGACCCTGGCCTTTAAAGCTGTGCCAAACAGGAATGATATTTTAAAATCTCTTTTCAGGCAGTGTACATAATGCAAGTGTTTACCAGCTCCTTGACTCACAGTTCTGTTTCTGCTTCATATGTCAGCTCAATCAGATGCTACACCAAAAGGCTCAGGGGACATAAACAGCAAAGTGACACAACTGCCGCAAATAACAACGTCAAGAGGTACATACACTGAAACAGTAGTACAACATTTTGGGGCACATTCTTATTTGCTTTCTGATGTAGAGTAAGATGAGAAGATCAATACTATTTATACTGATATCTGTGATATACAGTTAGCAATCTGTTAGCTTAGCTTAGCACAAAGACAGGAAAAAGTCAGATGATAACAAAATCTGTCTACCACCACCTCGTGTAAGGATCTTTAATTTCCCCTCTGTTTTTCTAGCAAAACCTGCGACTACAGCACCAGTCACTGGGAAGCATGCTTCACCAGCACCAGCAGCTGCAGACCCCAAGACTCACCTGCCAGACAATCCAAGTAATAAAAAATGTGGCAGACTAGAAGCCGCGGCTATTGGCCAAAAATTACAAACCTTAAGAAAGTGCTGCTTGAGATTTGTTATATTTAAATTATTATTATTACTATTATTATAATTATTATTTGCCTTTTAGCCCCGAAAACTGCCAATGACACAGTGAAGCAACCAAGATCTCACACTCCAAACTCAAGCAGCAACAGTGTACATGACACTCTTCCAGGTACTACATCATCAGTAAGAGTAGTTAGAAACAGTAAAATGTAATAAGTATTTGTTTCTTCTGACATGACAGCAAGTGTCATGATTTTGGATGAAAACAATTTTTAAATGATAACTGTGTTGAAACAAGTATCTAAACTACTTTAAATGCTGATAGGGCCTGATGACAGCATTGAACCTGCCCCAGGTAAGTGCATGGTATCTTAATACATTTTTCATTCATAAGTCTGCGATAAGTCTGGATAGCTAACAAATTCTAAACTCTACTCTACTCTCTCACTTGTGAAAATGTTGATTGGTTGTGTTTTTATGGCATTAATTGATTTGATTGATTTATTTTAATATGATCATCTTCCAGGGACCAATCAACCAGATACACAAAATGATCAAGGGCAAGGTGCTGGTAAGTTATACTGATGAATGAATGTGGTTAAATCACAAATCATTTTTAATTACACTGTTCGGTGATAAGGGACGCGAAGCTAATCAAAAATCATTGTTTTGAAAGGTCCTCAGACTGGGACTGATGAGAAAGTATCCCCCAAATCAGGTAATGTATTGAACTGTACTGAACTGTACTCAGCTGAACTTATCAGTCATACCCCACAAACACTCAGTGCTCAGTGTACTGGTACTTTGAGCTAAATGCTAACTTTAGCATGCTGACATGTTCATCGTGTTATTTTATTTTATCCTTACAAGGCACAATAACCTGCACATCAGACAGACCTATTCAGCTCTCAGCTGTCACAAGGAACGCTACAGGAAATCATTCCTGCCATTCTCCATAGCTCTGTACAACAACTCACCTGTGTGTGTCAGACAAACACTGCCACCTGTACACACATTCTGAAAATACTGGGAGTGTATATTCACTTCATTCACTAACAGTAGCACATGTTAATATTCTACATATTTCCTATATACTTCACTGCCAGTTTCTGCACATCCATTCTTAGAAAAAAATACTTGTTGCTGTCTCTTACTGTCTCTGCTGCTGTAACACAAGAATTTCTCTACAGTACAGTACACCCATCTATCTATCTACATCGGTATTTAAAGGTCATGTTTTTTTATACTACTGGACAGGCTTCAAGTGTTACATCCCTGGTGTCTCATTTTGTTAATCTTTCACTGACAAGTCAGTTAGATTGATGCTGATGTCTCCTTCTGTCTTACCCTCAGACAAAAGGCTGTGGTGGATTCTGCTGCCTGTAATCCTGGTTGCAGTTGCTGCTACCATCATCCTCAAATTCAAATGCAAGAAGGTCAACGATCACACAGGTACATGTAAAAGTGGACTGTATGATGTAGTGGTTTATCTTTTGACTTTTGGAACCAAATGAATGCCGGCAGTTTGTGTGTGTTATTGAATGTAATAATTGTGTTTGTTCTCTTGTCTCTCATTCAACAGAAACCATTGATACTGGAACTGAGAAGTAAGTTTGGGACTTTGTGGTCAAAGTTGGACTTGGACTATATTTTAAGACTGTGTGACTAAGCAAAGCGTTTATTCCTTTATCTGTGTGACTCTCCACAGTGCATCTTTCCAGAGCAGGCCCGAAAGCACCAAAGACGGTGTCATGCTCCTGGGAGTAAAGTCATCAAGCGGGGAAGAAAATGGTGAGCTACTTTCCGTCCATTTCCTACGAGACTTCCTCCCAAGTTCCTTCTGTTTGTGCATTCTTCCATCACTTGGTAAAGCTGTTTCTCCAGACACAGATTTGCAGTGATTCCAGGGAAGTTGCAGGCTTTTAATATCTCATTGTACTGTACGGGCTTTTGGGGCTTTTGCTGGGCAACAGAAGGTGTTTCCTGCGATTTTGCGCCCCCGCCCTCAAACAAGCAGCAGGGCTTGAAAGATAGTGACTTCCTAACATAAACACTGATTATTTTGGACAGGGGCTATTGTGTGGCCAGTAAATGTCAATGTGGGCCAGACGTTTGTTGGTGGGGTGAATGCACGTGCACATCCACGGGTGCACATGTGATATGTGGTTTGTACACAGAGTCTGTACACCTTCACCCCACCTATGAAAAAAAGGACTAAATGAACTAAATGTTCTTCTTTATACAATCAGGCCTTGGTGACTGGGCGAAGGGCTTCGTGAGGAAATGGAGTCATGCCATAGGAATTTTGTTGAGGAAGAAAGAGTTTATGTTATTAAAGGCTTCCTTATTTCTTTGGATTGTAGCATAATAAATTCTTAGGGGACTGTAAAACGTGCTGTCCTGTTCTGTATGTGGTCAAATAAAGGTTTTTAATACATCTCCACTCCTTTCTGCCTGAAAAAACAATATAATCCTTTATAATCCCAGAAAAACATTTGAATCATTTTTCAGGTTGGATAAATTACTTTATTTTTGATCACAAAGCTGTAGTTTCATCCTAGTGTGGTTTCACCACTTGCCTCTGTTGTTATATGTGTTTCAGCTGCTGCAAGATAAAAAAAAAAAAGAAGAAGAAGAAGGGCAGAAACATCAAGATCGGCCAGTGGATGAGTCACAGCTGTCACCCACGTACTGAAGAATTTGATGATTTTTTTTTTTTTTTTTTTTTTTGGTGTGTGTGTGTGTGTGTGTGTGTGTGTGTGAATTTTGTGAAACATCTCATGTAGCAGAAAGTATTGAACAGTTTTCATGTATGATTCTGTATGCTGAAAGCAGTTTTATGAAGCAGTGCTTGCGACTGTGATCATAAATCACAGTGAACTTATTCTCAACCAGGAAGGACTTCAAACTGCAAATCTTCTATAGGCAAAATTTTCAGTATACTGTTGACACAAACCTAAATACAGCTGCACAGCTCATCTCTGTCCAGATGTTGGGCCGCAAAACATGTTTTCTGTACAGTGCACTGACCTCAGGTCCTTCACGTATTTGATGTAACAAATCACTGTTCATTTCATAGTTTTATAATTATCTTTTGATTGTGCTGTAACCCATTGTGTATTTGCATTTCTTTTTTTGTTTGGTTTGTGTGTATGTGGGTGTGTGCAGGTGTTAGTGTGTATGTGTCATTCAGTATCACCAAAACGTGGCGTAAGAACAAGCCCTTTAGAGGTGTACTCAATTTTCACTTTATGTATCTCCGTCAAGTATTTTTTAAAAAGCAGTTGGTTTAATATTACAACGATCTTCTCCACTGGAAACATTTTTAAGCCAACAATCTTGCCTTGCACAACAATGCTGTGCATTCATAAACAATTTTGTGTGTGCATGTAGCTCAACATCTTACAGTAATGGTAGTTTAAGTATTTTTTTTTTTAGTAAATATAACATCCAAGCACAATGATTAAGGAAAGCAGATGCAGAAGGTTGTATTTATAGACACTGGAACTTCTTTGTGGCTGGAACTTGTTGTTCAACCTCAATTTCCTCAATAAATCACAAAAAAAAAAAAAAAATGGTTGTGATGTGCAGCAGTTAATTCACCAGATTCCATCTTGAACTCATTTTTGGTTATTTGTTTGATAGTTTGATATTACACATGTGGAACCACTTCAAATTGTTGTTTGAGTCTCTGCAAGATATTTATGGTGAAACCATCTTTCAACAGCTACATAATATAATAACATGGTGTAGTATAGTTTTAGTTTATATCAGATATATATGATGGAGGATGTAAATCCCTAATAGCTGCAAAATGGTACTGACAGTTACCACTGAAGCCTACATGTTTTTTAAATTAACATTAGCCTTTCTTATGTGGCTGTAGGAACTCACTGAACACGGTAATTCTGTCAGCGTAGACTGAAAGAAATGTAACACGGGTGACTACTGACAGTGTTAGTTCAGTGATATACCGCTAGAGGGGGCAAACAGTCAACACAAGACAAAGAGGCAAGCATGGTTTTGCCCCTAGTTTGTGAGCCAGTATTTATTACAGGGAGGTTTCATGAGGTTGAGGCAGAGGAGTGAGAAATATGCAACCAGTGTAAAAATGTTACTCTGTGTAACTGCTTGATGTTTATAGCATAGTGCTCAAACAGAGGATGGATAAGTTCATGAACAGTGTGAGTAAAAAATTTTTTTTAATAGAGTGGGTCACATTTCATAGTAAAAGATGGAGCAACTTTTGCCATTTTGTAGTCATAGCCTCCATTTTGAATCGATTCACACACAGTGGTATTAGCACTGGCTCTATCTGCGGCCTCTGTAAGCTGAGACTGGGTAACAGCTTCGGCTGTGGGCACACGTCCATCAAAAGAGACGGCGAGCCGATTGGCAGAGGGCCGATCACACACAATTATAATGCCTTACCAGCTGTGGCATTGGCTGAGTGACATTCAGGATGTCATGCCAGGCACTGTCCTTCAGCTTCACGCTACACACACTGCTCATAGTGTTAGGTCTCCACGTTTAGACCAGATATCTACTCATCTTTATTTTCTGAGATATTTTCACCTCCAGTTTCAATGTGGTTCTGAGTCCAACAGTGAAAACTCAATATAAATCAATATAAATGTTACATACATAAAATGGAACCTTGCTTGAAGGCAGCAATATCATGAACTGAAACCTACTGAGGTAATTTCCACACATTAAATCTCTGAATCTGTAATGATTGCAGCACAGTAATAGAAATGTACAGTAAACTTACTAGTCTTGCACAGGAGGAAAAACATTTCACCATATCAGTGGATCCTTAGATTGTCTTGAATTCATAAATGACACAATAACAGGATTGAATATGATGCTGTGCACGTCCTGTTAATTGACAAGTCTTCGTTTGTGATATTAATGCATTAAAAATGTCAATTGAGCCTTTGGGGTTTTGTTGTGGGTTTGCTACTATACTATATTTTATATGGAATCTCTCCAAATATCAAATGCTCCTTTTTGACACATGACGTTATCTGAGGTCTGTGGGGACCTCATCTGGAGATTCTAGGAAATGAGAGGAGGACATGTGAATAACAGAAATGAATAGAACATGATTTATCTGAGTAAATGACGACCAGGTAAATATTTTTTCTGCTAACTCTGACAATGAAAAAAAAATGTGTATCCAGTTTTCTGTTTCTGTTTTTGTACTCACCAGAGCTTGCTTCTGTACTTAAAGACGTGTCAGCTGCATGCAAGACCAGCAGGAACACTCCTCCACGTGTGGCCAGCTACCTTCTGTGAGAAATGCAACTCAGCAAAAAAAAAGCTCCTGTTGTTAAATTTCATGGGGGAGGGCACCGGGTGCAACAAGCAGCATGTTTCACTGATCAGAGAGCACTGCCAGCCTGACATACCAGGCGCCCTGACAGGGGATAACAGAGGGTTCATCTGAACTGCGATGGATTAGTAACCTGAAGCACAACATCTTTTGCCTCATTCAGGGAGACAGGAGTTGGCACATGGAACAAATTAACAAGCAGATTTTAGTTGACTCGCCTTACCAACAGGGAATGAAGGTCATAAGCAGAGGTGCTTCTCATTACTGGTCTCTGCTCTTTTATCTTTTAAGGTCATGGCGAGAAAGAGAAATATTAACATTACTTTTATTCAACACATGAAATCCAGCTGAGATTACAAGTCTTCATTAATCTCTGGCCAGTGTGGCAGGAGCACAGCAAGCCACGGACAGATGGGGCACATAAAAAAGTTAATATGGAGGCAGAATGTAAGAGGCATGGGAAACATCTTAAGCACTGACAACAACAAATGGACTGATCTTTCAGAGATCTGACAGTTGCTGTAAACACATTAGGTCTCCAGAGGTTTCAGCTGCAGAGGATCATTTCATGCACGAGTTCAGAGATCATAATGGCTCTCTCTCTGAACTCTGTTTGAGTTGGAAGGACTGTCAGGAAAAATGGAACTTGGGACCTCAAACAATAATGTGCTCTAATTTTCACTTCTATAGTTTATCTAACTTTCTCATTCTGCACACTTGCTGCAGTCTTTTACCTGCATCATATATGATTGCATGCATCTACCGTAGACATTGTGCACTACTATATTATTTACATCTGCAGATAAGAGCTGGATATTATAGGGACAGATTTCATACAGTCCATCTACTGTAAAAGGCTTTTTAAAATTTTAAATATGGGGCTCAGATATTCCATTGAAGCTCACACTCAACACATATTTTGCCATTATTTTCAGCTTTTCTTGGTTGACCTATATGCAGCAGATGCCATTTTGTACTTAATGATTCTATTCCATGCTTGTTAAGTTTTTATGATACAGTGTAAAATGTAGGCTGCTGGGTCTGACAGACAGCATTCTCAGCAACTGTGGTGACCTTGTATAACAGAAATTTAGGTCAAAACCTCATTAAAGCCACTGTCATAATGAAAGCTGATGTTATGCAGGTTTATACAGGTTCAACATTAGTGCATACACTGCAACTGATCAAATAGCCAATATTGCTACTACTTTAGAAAGTGGATAAATGTAAATGTCGTACAGTATGATCACTTTGGTCTTTTGGTCAGTTAAACTGCTACAGAGAAAATACTTCACACTTGAATCCTGCTAAGATTGCCTTGACCTATTCCAACACCAAGATAAAATGTATCAAATAGGTTAAATACTTACTTTGTATTTCCTGCTCATATCAGTGCTTTTTTTTAAACATGAATTTAACAGCCTGCATTCACAAAGACAGTAACACTAGCTAAAACATGTGACTTTTTTGAGGCATATCTAGTTCTCCCCATGTGACTGGAGAGGAGCTCTCTCTCTCTCTCTGTCTCTCTCCCTCTTTCTCTCTCTCTTTCGTCCACTGGATTCCATAACCCTTTAGCCAGCAGAGCAGCTGGGGGTAAGAGGGGCAGATCCAGTTACTGGGAGAAGATTTCTGTTGAGACAGTGTATGATGAGGGATAAACTGCTGATGAGCTGAACAACTGTGCTCGGTGTTTTACTCTGCCAAATGTATGCACGCATACACATACAAATACAGTAAGATGAGACATTTTGGCTCAGTAAACCTGGACAAGGGGCTTCCTCCGTCTTCATGTGACCCCCAGATGAGCTGGGAACGGGCCACGGATGTCTGCTTTTATTTGTTTTAGACATCCATGTGGGAAAATGTTGTGGTTATTTTGCACATAGTTACATCCCTGTGGGAGGTGAAAGCCACTCAGAATAGATTTCATCCTCTGAACTTCTATTTTTGAGTATTTTTTCAGATGGCAACCACAAATAATGCTTCATTCTGCTGCAGAGTCCTGACCCTGAATTAGTTTGTGAAGGTTCCAATGCTGTGTTCTTGAGTTCAGGCCAAGAAACTTCATGGTTCGGCCTTTTATTTCAAAACCAGTATCATGTTTGAATGTGTTAATTCTGTTGAAAATACTGCCTGTGCCTCAGCTTTAAAAATGCATGCTGTCCTTTTCACCAATCCCTTGTTAAAAACACTTTATGTTTGGGGTTAGGTGTCTAATCAAAGGTGTACAAGTGAAATATGAACTCCAGTAGGTTTGCTATTGAAGGTTTCTTTCATCAGTAAGGCTGAAACATCTTTTTGAGGTTTCTGTGTAATAAAAACCTACTGAATATCTTCTACAACACTTGGAAGTAAAATCACACATCATCATTTCAATGGATCAAAAAAAAGGAAAATAAATAAAACAAAAATACGTGCATATAGCACCTTTAAGGAAGTATTCAAGCTATTGCAATGTCATTTGTACATTCAGTACTGACACTGAATAAGACTTGATGGTATAATCATATTAATCAACAGTTAACTGTTTTAGGACCTGTGTGTTTGGTTGCATTTATAGTTTACTTTTGGTCACTTTAATGATTTCCTCCCAAATACATGGATAAAACTGTGTGGGAAAAAGTGGATTAATTCCATGACACCCTGTTCCAAATCAAATACTAAACTCTTCTTAGCAGGATACAGCCAGCATCTTCCCTCCTCCATGTAGCAACACAAATATTCTCTTCAAGCATTGGTCAATTATTTCATTTAAACGCCATTTCGCAGCCAATCAGGAAAAAGATCTCTTACGTCGAGGGATGTGCTCTGATTGGTTAAACCCTCGGGTCAGATGAGTGGGAAGAGAGTATAAATATTCCTCAGAAGTTTGCTTAGTGCAGTGTGTTTGTGTGTCTGTGTGTGTGTAAATGTAAGTGTGGGAGAAAAAGCGGCATGAGCGTGTGAACTTATTTATGAGAAACCCTCTTAATTAAAAATTTTGCACTAAATAATATTTAAGGTAAGTCATTTAACATTCGGAGTAAACGTCTGTAAGCTAGAAATGAACAGCTAAGTAGTTAAGTTCTGTTTTGTTGGGGGGCGAGTAAAAGGCTACATTTAGTCATTTTAAAGCTTTTATATGCTGAGGTAGAAACCTTAATGAACCACCTGTCTCTTATTGAGCTTAAACAATGTGCTTGGGCTGTTGCACTGACGCTGCTACGTCGTTTTTTTCCAGGCAGCTTTGCTAAAACCACAGGAAAACAGCCCACTCCTGGAGAAACCAAGACTGTCACCATGGTTGCCACAAGCACATTAAAGACCAAAAGCGGCGAATGTATTTCGGATTTGGTTGACCGAAGATATGACCAGGCTTGCATTGAGAAAGGTACACGTACTAGCTTTTTCTGTGTGTTTTTTGTCTGAATAGCTAGCCTGCTAGTTACTGGATACTTCCAGTTGTGTGCTTGTTTATCCCTGTGTGGTGCATGGCTGCAGCAGTGGAAGGGAGGGTGGGGGGACGGGGAGAGGGAAGTCAACAGAGGATGAAGTCATCCCTTTAGCCTGTCTGCACAACAGCAACATGCGTATGATGGCAAACTCTACCCGCATTATTTTCTGTCCAAGGGTAAATTATTGTACTGCAAAACCTGTAATGTGATTGGTTTTATCCCTGTCTTTCTGTGAGATGTCTTTTGCTTATGTGAGAGGGCTGACACATTCACAAACAGCAACCAGAAGGGATGCAAAAGCAGATGAATTTTCTCCGTCACTTTTGCATTTGTAGCTTTTAAACTGTCCAAAACTAAATAAATGACTTGTACATGCTGGCATCTTGAAATAGCCATTTGTTTTCCTGCACTTGTTATGTTTATTTAAATATAAAGGCTGGCATTAGTTCCATAAATGCACACTTGCATTGTTTTCTCAGAACTGGATTTCTGGGATCACTGCTTAGCTGAGCCCCAGAGGAATGCAGATGTCACTGAGGACAGAACCTGTCAACAGCTGGCCAAGATGTTTGAAAACTGCCTGTCACGAGCCAAGAAGACCACGCTGCACTGCTCCTCTGTGCTGGTACCAGAGAAGTTAACGCGGAGAATAGCTCGCGAAGTCCTGAGGCTGGCATCCTGCGAGCCCTGCGGCCTGCGAGGCTGTGTCCTCTATGTCCACCTAGAGCTGGACAAGGGCTGCAAGCGGCTGGAGCGCATCGTCTATGATGCCACCGTGGTGCCCACCTTTGAGTTGACTCTTGTGTTCAAGCAGGATGGCACCGCCTGGCCCAGCCTACGGGACTTCTTCTTTATGGGAACCTGCTTTGCCCCAGCTTTCAGGCACGTACTTAAACTGAGTCCAGGTTTCCGGCTCGTCAAGAAAAAACTGTACTCCTCCTCGGCTGGTACCGTGGTAGAGGAGTGCTGAACTATGGGAGGGATTAGAGTGGGATATTGGGTTTCCTGTGGGTAAACGCACTTCTGCCCAAATGTAAATGACACTCCTAGTGGTGTCATATTTTCTACAGTGTTTTTGTACAATACAGTTTGTCAGTTCAACTATTAGTAGCCAGTTCAGTTTGGAACTTGGGGTTTAAAGTTAAAAGCTTGTGCATAAATGAGCCTGATAGTTCTGGGTTTGGCTTCAGTGTTTCTAAAAGTTCATTTTTATTAGTGAATGGATGTGATTTTTTTTTTTTTTTTTTTTTTTTTTTTTTTTTTTTTTTTCTTCTCTCTCCCTAATAGCGTTTGTTACTCACACAATTTTAAATTGTACATTTTTTCAGATGAATGTAAAAATGCTGATGTTCACATCAACATGTTTGAGAGGGACATACTGTGGGTATACTTTTGTTAAAGACACTAGCCACTTTGTTGATGCATCTGCGTGTTTCCAGATACATTGAATGTGTTCTGCAACAGTAAACACACCTAGGCTTGAATAGGAGACTGAAATTTAGTCTATGGGGGCCATATGTAGCTAGTTGTAGAATGCTGTATTTAGGGCTACAGATGTTTTTAAGACTGAATGTCTTGTGAAGATGCTGCTGTCTTGGTGTGGACTTCTCACACTAAGGGAATGTGGATGCCTTAAATGTCATAGAAATTTACTTTATTTTCACTCGGATCACAGCTATGCGTACGTTAAGTGTAAATGTTTTATTGCATTTTTATTTTTATACCCTCTCCCCCAGACACACCTTTTCAATGCCGAACCTTTATTCACATTAAAATGATGGTTCACCAAAATCTAAAAGCTTGTTTTTTTTGTGATTTGTTGATTGCAATGTGCAAAGAAATTACTGAATGTCTGGCTAGAAATTTGTGTCTTTTTTTTTTTTTTTTTCTTTTTTTTTTTTTTTTTTGCCATTTGAACTTCTTGTTAACAGAACCTAGGTCTTGTCTATTAGGCAATAAAAATGTAAATCTTATTTTACATTTGTAGACTTGATTCTGTGAATGCCGTTATAGTCGGAGTTGTTGTTCAGCACCCACAGATCATTACTGTACATATTCTGGAGCTGTGACCAAGCCTGCTGGAGTGGGCAGGCAACAGTGGGACAATGCAGGCTTTTTAAAGAGGACAAAAGCCACAACAAGATCCCTTCAAGAATGTGATGTTATGTGTTTATTATGCATGATTCTGACTAGTATGATAATATAAAGCTTTGCTGTCATGACAGCCACTAGCGCTTTAACCACAACTTGATATGCATCCTTAATGTTGCTCATCTGGTGTCACTAAATCATAGAAACTATAAAACTTTGCTAATCCAGCCATGGAGTCTGAAAATATAATACTTTTGGTCCTGTGATTTGCAAGTCCTTACATTTATCAGTATTTACATTTTACTGATTTCAGCTGCTGCTACAGGTCATTTTCTTGTCTGGTCACGATCCTTTGCTAGTAGCAGTTTGTATACATCCACTGATGTAACTGTTTATGTAAGCATGTCAGCTGCTGCTTGTGTGAACCTGCAGAGTTTGTGTGGCATTTCTCTCACTCTCTTTAATGGAGATGTCTCCATGGCGATTTTGTGGGCCTCTGTCTGAGAGCCATACAAATGAGAGTCAAATGATTCAAAGACTTTGACATGTGTGTGGGACATTTGTAGGCTGAAATTCAGCCTCTCAATTTTGCTAATGCATAGTTAGAGGCCACTGATGCAATGGTGAGCTACTTTATGTTGATTGTATAAAACTTTTAATTATACAATCTTGTCAGTCTTGCACAAACAAGTGAACGGGCTGACATGGTTACAACAGATTGATGACAGAAGCACATGATCTTGTGCAAGATGCATCACTGTCATTGTGAAAGGACAAAGCACCAGTGATCATTTACCCAGTGTCACACGTACGTAGCCTCGCCTGATCCCTTTGCCTTGCTGTGCTAAAGTGGGTCAGGAACAAGTTTGCATTGTTGGGCCCATAAACGTATACAACACTGAACATCTGTCTGTGCAGAGTCACTGATTAACCCTACTACTAATGTATACAACACTGAAAATCAGAATAGGTTCTTTGTAGAAGACACACAACATTTTTTCCATCGTGTTGAATCATGTATTTGCCAGAGGAAATCAAGTATCAAGTCTATGTCACTATGACTGTCGGCACATGAGGGAATAGTTTGACATTTTGTTGCCAAGGTCAAATAAGAAAATTGATACCAATCTTATATCTGTCCATTAAGTTGGAGCCAGAAAATGACAAGCTTAGTTTTGTGTGAAGACTGAAAACAAGGGAAGCTAGCCTGGTAATACATACAAAAATAAATGTAAAAACAAGTTGCCGTTTTAAGGAGGTGGCAGTGTAACGGACTGTTTCTTGGCCACGAGCGCTGACCTCTTTTAGTGTTGTCGTCACTGTTAGGTTGCCAAGCTATCAGCGGAGACTTGAGAAAGTCACTACTCCTATCCTAGAAATAATCTGGCACATAAACCCCCTCATAAAACTGCAACTTGTAACTTTATATTTATGTTTTTGTATCATTAAAACAAAAAAGAAACACCATGTTAATTAGTGAGTTTTTGAGATGCTGGTAGGTGGATTGATTCACATTTGGACATAGCTGGGCTAGCTGTATCTCCATGTTTTCACTTTGTGCTATGTGTCCAAAGAAAGGTAGAGGCAGTAAATGCTCCGCACCAATATAATTAATACAGCCTCAAGTATCATGGAAAAGTACTGAAGGCCTTTTCATGCTTCTGCTACCAAAAGAATCTGAGCTGCACTGTACTGGCTTGGCAGCCCATTCACTGAAGCGCATGAATCTGTTGGTGGTACTTGAGATCCTAAGTGTCAATATGATTCATCTCAACCCCGCATAGTGTGGGGTTTCAGTGACAGTGTTGCCACACCTGCAGAGTCAATCACACTGATCAGAATGACCACACATGCCCACTGCCTTAATGGCACATACCAAAGCTTTAACAGCCTACAGATGTTTACCAGCTTTGAGTCACCTCTCCATTCCCATGAGGCATCCGAGTCACTGGATAAGCCTGTTTGTTCCAGAGAGAGAGAGAGAGAGAGTTGGGCTTGATTTCATGCTTCCTCCTAACCCACAGGACAACCCCTTTCTGGGAAGATGGAAATCTGATGAACTTGGCTAAAGGGTGCATGCATGTCACACTGGGACTGGGTTTATTTTATAATCCAGATATGTTTATCTCTCCTGAGTTTTTGTGGATAGTCTATGTAAACAACAAATTATATACTGTAAAAAGCTTTTGCTCTGTAGTATCATCTCTTCTTTATGTTAATTTCAAAGATATTCCCAATGAATCTTATCAGACTTGACTGTGTTTGTACATCTATCTTTTAACTTTTACCTATCTATTATAGTGTATCTATAGTAAAAGTAGAATGAATAGATACAGAATTTTGACCAATTTGGACACTCTGCTGCTATGTTAGCTGTCCTGTGAGACTGTAATGGTCACTTCATACCAGAAAACAGAAAAGATTTTGCTCGATGAAGGTGCCATATGAAAGGCCTCATTATTACCTGACCAGATAGGTGTATTTGAAATGCCAAAGACTGACTCAGTTTGCCTTAATGTCTTCTTCCGCCAGGTATGGTTAGTCCTGAGCCACTGTAACAAATCACAACACCGACCTCCAAACACCAGAGACTGATATCTCATCATCCAGAGAGAGTTGGACTCAGTAAACGGTCAGGTTGGTAAACATGAGCTTGCTGTTTGCTCTCTACTGACGTTGTACCACATGATTCCTGCATACTGAAATTCAAATCTTGCATACACTTGCCTCTTGCTGCCTGTGGAGCTGGCAACATGTGAAGTTGTTGAGTGGATTTTTTAAAATCTACTTTGCATTACCAAGCATCACATAACAACTGAGTACTGAGGGTAATATGACAGAAGTTAAAAGAGGCTTAGGGACAGTGTGTCCATAATAATGCAGTCATCAAGTATCAAACTTAATAAAACACAGGAACACATGCAACATGTGGATGTTATAGTATTTTATTAAAGTTTAGATCTCTTTTTGTTAATGTTTTAAAATGTTAGCATGTTTACACACTAAACTAAGGCTGTGAATATGATAAATATACTTACAAAATGTCAGCATATGAGCATTGTCATTGTGAGCATGTTAGCCTGCTTATGTTTACAGTGGCTTACTGTGCCTTAGTATGGCCTCACAGTTTGGTTGTTGTCCAAACCAACAACATGAAAATGAGCCTCAAAAATGGCCATAGTCAACTCATCTCTGACAAGGTGTCAACAGTATGAATAATGCCTTTCATTCAACAGAAAATCCATTGAGGTTCCTATTTCTCTGGTTTATTTTATGTTTTCTGTCAGGGCCAGGTGTCCATAACAGTCATTTCAACACTGTAAATCATGTTTTATGAGCTGCTGAACTACGTGATATTAGAAAGACCACCCATCATCTAAATACAGTGTGAAAGAGTTTGTGAGTAGATGATTTAAAATTGACTGCGCCACATGGTCGCAGATACTTCACAGTACTGATCGTAACAGAATGTAAAGCACAGGCAGTGCTCTGGCAATAAAACGGTGCTTACTTTCTTTGCCATTTTAGGGGCTCAAGTGTGTTTTGACCTCCAGTTTTAGTTTTACATACATGTTAAGAACTTCTTGGTCAGATCAGATTATATTAACTTGAGTAAGATGTTTTAGTTTGAGTAGCAAGTGGATGAAGATCTTAAATAAACCATTACTACTGCTGTTAAATGAAACAAAATAGCCCTGACAGACACATGATGCACATATTTAACAGCAGTGTAGTCCTAAAAAAATATGGATATTTTGAGATGTTGCTATGCTATTTGCAGCAGTGTGGATGGAGTGTTATCTAAGTGTCACTACAGTGTTTATCTGGCTGGTGTGTGACCTTGGTAGGAAGCTGCCACTGGAAGGTTTGGAGCTGACAACTCCTCCATAACTAATGCACTGCTGGCTTCAAACATAGATTGCTCTGGCATCTGACGAGTGGGTGTTGTCTCACTTTTGACCTTTTATGGTGGAAATAGGTCACTGCCCGGGTGAAATCACCTTCATGACAATGGTCCCCTTGCATTAAAAACACTGCTCCAGTGGGATTGATTGGAAATCTATGCCAAACCATGATTTTGTTGCAGAGATGTGGTGCATGAGATTCTGTATAACAAGCACTGATGAATAGAGAAAGAAGCATTCCACAAATTCATTGTTAGTGAGTCACTGTTAACAGAAGCCCAGTGTATGTTCTGTAATGAGTCATTAATTTTTAAGTGGATCATCTTTTCTGGCTCAAATATATTTCATTGAGATTGCACAGCTCTGCATGGCCCAAATAAGCTTCTATTATGGAGAGCCAGTGTACTGTATAAAGACTGTCGTTAGTGTATATGCCAAGACAAATCCCTCAGGAAAAATAAGCAGCCAGTTTGACCATTGGGAATCGTCAAAGCTAATTTCTGGTGTTACACTTTCTGGTGGTTTTTCTTGAATTTTCACTTGGACTGCACAGAAACTCATAAAGTAAAACAGGAAATACTTTAAGAATACTGGCCATGTTTTTCTTGTTCATTCTTTCTCAATAAAGTGTTGAAATGCAATCATGAAAGCAGCCTCATTTCACCGTTTCACTTGACACAGCTAATGAGAATGGTCTTTTCCATTTAAAAAGCTGAAATGTAATTGCAAGCCTGATTAAAAAAAGAATACAAATGATCATTGCCTGAGCCTATGTAGGAGTGGTGAGGTGGCATTACTCGCTTTACTCTTCATTGTCATTTATTTAATACAGTATCTATATGTTTATTTTGCTTTATTATTCACCTGATTAACAAACTCTCTTTCTTTGAATAAAATCTGGCCAAGGTTAAATCCCCTATGCTGTATTGTCTGCAGTATGGTTCAAAAGAGGTGAGTATTCTACTCTAGATTCATGTGGTATAACAAATTAGAATTAGAGACTCTTCCTTTGTGTTGCTATAATTTCACCTTTTTTCTTGCTCCTTGGCTCATCTGGTGGAAAATGGTTTCATCATTCTTTACATAGATGGAATGACACCAAAGCGGTTCTGGCACTGAAAACAAACCAACTGTCTTTAATAATGTCAGTCACAGTTTTGTGGCTCAAGCCAGGAGAGACAGAACCAAGAACAATTACTGCTCATAACTGCTGCCATTAAACTTGTAAAGAGGAGTCTGAGCATGTCATGTGTATGTGTATGTTGGATTCCTTGTTACATTTTTGGATGCCGGATGGTAACAACTTTTGGATTACTTTCTTGTGAAATGGCTGCAACGTGTACAATTAAAATGAAAAACAATAATTAGAATTTTATTTAACATAGACAAATAGTGTGTAAGATATTACCATGACTTGGGGATTAATCTTTTGACTTAATACTTTGACTATTTGGAGTCTTCCACCTCAGTGGGTCCTACTGCCATCTGGTGGAGAAAAGGAATGACAATAACATTTGCCAGAAAATGACCTAGAAAAAATGATGTTCAGCTCAACACAAAATATTCAGTGAACCAAAAATGTGATTTTTTTTTCTTTCTTCTATAATTCTAATGTGTTCTCTCTCTTTAAAAAATACTTTAGTCAAACATCATTAAAACCGAAATATGTGCTTCTTCTAGCTTTTGTTTTGAAACTTTACAGGAAGAGTTAATTTGGTACACTTGATACTGGTGTCCATGCAGTTGCCAGGGGCAACACAAGCACCAGGCGACGCTGGCAGGTCAAAGTCACAACTAACTTGCAGTGTTTAACCAGTGATATTTCTGATTTGGTAACTGTAAGGCTATTTTCAGTGGTCTGTTTTTTTAAATGTAGAGAATCGTCATTGAGTAGAAATGCCACCAAAAGCAGCCAAAAAGGGCTCAGCTAAAAAGCCCAGCGCGGCTGGAGCCGCAGTCAACAAGAACTGGGAGGCTGGTCTCACCGGAGCACAGTTTGAGGAGGTTTGTTATCTCACAGAACTCTTTCTTTACTTCTTCTTTAGCTGTGTGTTCAAAACATTTCTTTTTTCAGCATACAAAGTGAAACTTCGAGAGTTCTCAGGTAGAGTTCTTATTAGCTGGCTAGTGGCTGCACATAGTACGCTGTCAGTGTTGCTAGCTACAGTGTTCAAAATGCTATGTGCGTGTTTACTTCACCACTTCAGGTAGAAGTGAAGTAGGATTAAGAAACTGGAGTATGTTATCTTCCTCAAGACAGTAACTACAGTAACATTAACAAGGTCACTGTATAATTTGCTGAAATCAGTGCTAAAACTCCCGCAACGTTTGTCACCCCAGTAAAAGTGAAAAAATTTGGAGCATTAAGACAGTGTCTCTGAGGAACGATCAGCTTACTCCTGTCACTAGTAATGTAATTCATGATGTCTCTGAAATTGTTGTTTTATCAGCGTAAACCTGTCAAAATTAGTTGTAATGAAAATAGGGAGAAGTATAATGTGAAATCATGTAACTTTTAGCTGACTAGATGATGATATTACTTATGTTGTATCGTATTGTTCTGATTCCCCTTTCAGGATTCATGGCAGGCCTGTGTGTCTTTGGTGGTTGGGAGAAGTCAAGAAGATGAGGATCTGATCCAGGCTCTGGCTCTGGCCGTGCAGCAACCACAACGCAAACTTTTCACATTGTTGACCTGGGACAGCACCATTGCAAAGGTATGCCTAGTTTGGTTCAAGTTCATTTTATTTATAGTATTTACTTTATTGTGGACCTGCATTTCCTCTAATGGCCTTCACAGGTTTAAAATAATGTTTAGATTAAACGTTACATTTCTCCCCTTTTCTATAATCTAGTCATTTGTTCAAAATTTGTAAATTGTAATTGATTATTCCACAGTTAACTTTTTCTCAGATCTCAGATTTTACAAATTTTTTTGTGTCTTTGGTTCCATTTCTCACTGTACAACAACAGCATGGATAGCTAATTTGATTGAATACTCATTTCATCATCAACTGATTTGCCTAATGATAAATTCCAACTTAAATACCTTGTATTTTGTTAATTGAAAACCTTCTCCGGCCCAACTTTATTACAGATCCATGACCTGGGGAATCCCAAAGCAAAAAAACCTGATGATGTCCCAATGTTCTATGAGGTAGGCTTGGCATGTCTTAGCGGAGTAAATTCATATAATATGTCAGGTCCAGTGTACTGATGTCAAAAAGAGAATAATGTACTTTAATTCTTGTGTTTGTGTGTGTACACATGTGTGTATGTTATTTGTGTGCTGGCTTTGCTCTTTTGTGTTTGTGTCTTAAATGTTTATATGGGTAGGTTACAGAGCCCGCTAAGGTGCTGCTGGATGCAGGAGAGGAGATCCCCTGTGACCTGATGGCCAAAATACTGAAGTTCCAGCTGCTTCAGATCAAAGCCATTGATCAGCAGAGGAGGGAAGCCGAGCAGGCAAGTTTTTCTTCATATATGTGATTCAGCATGTTAACAATTTAGTAACAGTCCTGAACTACAGTGGATTTCCCCTTATGTTTCATTTGTAATATGGCAAAGTATTAAAATGTTTCCTGAGTGTATTTCTTTACTTTTGCACTGAAGTATTTGTAGCCAAACATCAATATATGGTCCCAGCAATGATGCGACTTGAGTTGAACAGTGAAAAAGAATTAATGGGATTTTCCCATTGTGTCATTTTTATCCACTTCTGTTTAAGGCTGAGGATGAGAAGGCAAAGGCTGTTCCTCCCTCTGCCAAGGACAAAGGAGGGGCCAAGGCCTCTGACAAAAAGGGAAAGAGTCCACCCTCACCTGTGGGACCAGAGAAGAAGACCAAGCTCAAGCGCAGGGATGATGTTGAGCCACCTAAGTTCATAGGTAAAAGCTCAAATTAAAACCAACCATGCTAATAGTAAATAAAACCACTGGTATATATGTGTTAGTGCTCGGGAAAGACAGAAGAGGTTGGACATTAGTATTAATATACTTTTGTGTTTTTTTGGGCACAGATGATGAGCCAGATGACGGTCCTCAACACTACATCCTGGTGCTGGGCTTCTACCAGCCTCACCTTATTGGTGTCCTTGATGCAATAGGTGTACACATAGCTAATGTCATCAAATTGTGTTCAGAACGCAGACAAACTTATGAGGTGCAGCAGGAACAACACACCTCTAAGGGCAGTGAGCAGAGCCAGAGAAAATCTCCAGTTTTGGATGGAGGTAAATTGCTAAATATTTGTGCATCTCTGTCTTTACACGTTTAGTGATGCATATCAAAAATGCACAATAGTTTTTAATTGGTTTCAGACTTATCAGTGTATTTTATTATATATAGTTCAGATGGCATTATTTTTGTTACATTTGAGGTATAAATTAAATCAATAAATCACAGACTCAGCCTGTATGGAGCAGGCTGCAGGGGCCAGGAGGTTGGATCTGTTCTGGTCTGGTCTGAGACCAGTTTTGGACAGGGCACCGCTGGACTCCAAGCTCCATTATGTGGCTCAGCTCAGCTGCACTGTCCCAGATCTCTTACCTTCCCTCCACCCACAGGACCCTGATGCTATGGTGAGATATATGTTTCATAGATGTGTTCTTAATGTTGATTTTCTTGTCTCATCTTTTGCTGTTTCCCTTTCATCTCTTTCAAGATCAATCTGCCTCACTGTCTCTGCCTCATTATGTGTAGTCTTACACTGCCTTTGACTTCGTTTTGATGCTCATCTGTGCGTGGGTTTACTGTGTGTCCAGCTGGAGTTGGGAAGCCGAATCTTTGGGGGTGTTGCCAGTCTCATCTATGACTGTCTGGACTGGCGCAGACAGCATCAGCACTACCTAGATAACATCAAACTCATCAGTGTACCCACTGTTGTTGGGTTGGATCTTCAGCCTGCAAAGGTACACACATAAATATTAGTCAGTATAGCTACACAATAGGGCTGTAAGTAATGATTATTTTCAATAGTAATCTGCAGGTTATTTTCTGGATTCATCGACTAACCTTTTGGTCTATAAAATGTCAGGAAAAACAACGCCTTTTGTGTGTTTGCAGTTCTGAAATGTCTTGTGTTCAAGCCGCAATGTTAACCTTGAAGATAATTCTGCTTCTTTTGTAAAAGTCTTTGCATAGCAGAGGATGGTTTCGATCCATCGACCTCTGGGTTATGGGCCCAGCACGCTTCCGCTGCGCCACTCTGCTACACACCCCAGATGGGACTCGAACCCACAATCCCTGGCTTAGGAGGCCAGTGCCTTATCCATTAGGCCACTGGGGCTGCTGTGAACGTGCTCTCAGTGTTCAGTGGTAGTAACACTGACACGGCCATCTTTTTTTGAGAGATTGTGTGAAATAAAATCAAGGCGTGTACAGAGCCTGCCAAAAGTCTGAAGTACTGAAATGCAGCTACTTTTACAAACCATTCCTGGGCTACTGATCATCCCCTCCACATTGACAGAAACAGCAATAGCGCTGGAAACAGATGCTGAATATGTATGGACCAAGCAGCTTTGTCAGTCATGTCCATCATAGTGATTGTTGCATGAAATTATTGCCAAGTATATTTATTTTCATACAGTATGAAGTACGGTATCATCAGCTGTCTTACAATGTGTTTTGACATCATAGTATAGAGTAATAATCAGCTGGCTGGATATTGGGTGTATAATTTCAATATATCAAAACATTACTTCAAATATTAGGTTATGTGTTTTTGTGTGTTTCTCTCACCAGGTTGAGCCGACCCCTCTCCCCATGACTCCACGCTCCAAGAAGAAGTCAGCGCGGGAGGAAATCCCACCAGACCAAGGTAAAACCTTTCTCTTCCCGCTCTTGAATTTTTTGTATATGTTTGTGTGTGTGTTTGAATGAAACACTCAGACAGGATGACAAACTAACCCTTGTTCTGTTCTATCCTCTCCCTATTGTGGACAGAGACTGAGCTGCCTCCTCTCACTGCAGATGTGGACGTGCGTTACTATAACAACCTACTGAACTTGGTTCCACCTGAAGCGTGCTCAGTGCCCCTTATCTTGCACTGTATACTGGAGCAGGTCTGTGTGTGTATGTATATGTCAGTTGCAGCCTGTTTGTGAATAATATAGGAAGGGTTATTTTTTATTTTGTATTTTTGCTTACAGCACCAAATAGTCTGATGGTGTGTCAACTCAATTTTTCCTATGTTTGTGCATTTGTGTCTCTAGGTGGTGATTTCCACAGAGCAGTCTGACTCAACACAGTCCCACGTGGCTGAAATACCCAAACCTGATGATGGTCCCTGGTTAGACTGTCAGCTGGTCAGCTACATGCTGCAGAGCTTCTTGCCTCTTGTGCACACAGAAGAGGAGAAAAGCCACATGTTAGATAGCTTGCTGACTATAGTGCAGAATGAGGAAGACAAGAAGGTATAGTCACCATAACAGCAAACTACACACACCCTGAGAAATGAACAGGTCTACATTTGCTGTGCAAGCAAACATGACTGAAAAAAACTAAATACAAAACTCAGAGTGCATCATTTTCTCTGAAAAGTGACAAAAATTCAGATATCAAGGGTATTTCTATATGTAGCATTGGTGGTTCAGTGGTAGAATTCTCGCCTGCCACGCGGGAGGCCCGGGTTCGATTCCCGGCCAATGCAGCACACATTTTGTTAAAGAAAAGGGGCCTGTGGACGGCTGAGAAGAAATAAGTGGTTTGTATTTCAGTGGGTGGGGCACACAAGAGCCAATCCCCACCAGCTCCTGTGTCATGCTAGGTGGCCTGTCGCTGTAGCACACAGAGAAGGGGGGGCTGAGATGTGAAGTGGGAGGGGGAGGGTGACATGCTGGCTTTCAAGAGCAGACAGAGAGCATATGAGAGGAAATTGGTTGCCTCTGTCAGTTGCTGTTTTTGTCTTCTGCTGTCGCAGTAACAGCTTTAAGAGCATGATCTTAAACAGAAAACATATATGTTAGTGATTGAAATCCCTATAAGAACCCTTCCCTTATATTTGCATTTTAGAATGTTCACTCTGAAAATAAAATACAAATAACACAGCTTTAAACATGAGAGAGAATCTCAAATATAAATAGAAAGAAATTATAAATATGTTGAAAGCTTTTTCCCTTTATTTTCTGGTTTTCAATGTTATTGGGAAGAGAAATATGAATTTATTACACACAAACACATTAACTACAAAAACTGGTAGAGCATAGCTGGGCCACAAACACGATACAATATAAATCCAGCAGATGGTGCTATAATCACATGGACAGTGCAATCACACGCGACTACAAAATTTGAAAAAATAAATAATTATAAATATACCTTATAGGAAATAATGGTTCTAAGGTAAATCCTTGTAAATTTTACTTTCTTCTGTTTACCCAGTACACACATACACACACACAATCCCTGGTCTCCAACCCCAAATATGGAGTTAAGGTGTGTGAGAATTACTTTTTATTGGAACTGTAAAACTCATTGAGGATTTCCCCTGTGACTCCTGATTTTTCAGACACACAAACTCTCTCCATTTCTCTCCATTTTATTCCCTTTTGTCCTCTGAGTTAGAGGTTAGCAGAGAAGTTTGGAGCAGAGGAGACTCAGAAGAAGTCGAAGCACCCCCTGGTTATCAGACACCATGATGAGAGGGCACTACGCTTGAGGGACATCAGTGTAAGAAAACTTTTTTCTGATTGCACTCTTATAATATTGATTAACATAGGAATTTACTTTATAGTTAATGTAAGTAATTGTGTGCTGTATTTTATCCTTATTTTCACCTTTGGTGTTTTTGGTGTTTATATACTGTGTGTTTATGTGTGTACTTCCTCATAGGCTGTTCAGGGTTTTGATCCAGCAGAGGTGGAGCTGTCCATGATGAAACTGTCTCCAGTGTGGGAGCTGATTCATTCTGTAGCTCATCCGAAAAAGACCAACTCATGCTGGATGGCAGTGAAACAGCAGCTTCAACACTACTGCACAGATGGTCAGGGTCAGAAACTGTCAAAGGCACCCACATCAATGCAGCACACCCATTATTGTTGATTATTAACTTGTAGCTGTGTTCCTGATTTTTTTTGGAAACATGATGTAATGTTTTTGCAGTGTATCAATCAAAATAATTACTTACAGGAACATGTTGGTCAGTGTGGGTTTTCTTGGGAAAAGCTCTCGACTGGTTTGCTTGCAAATGACCTTATAATATGACGATGTCCTGCAGATGTTGTGTCATGGCCTGAGGTGGAGCGTCTGTTTCATCAAAGTGTATTTGAGGCTATGCCACTAACCAGGCTGAACCAAAAGGGTGTACTGCTGAATGCTGCAGGACCACTGGAGCCAGGACAGCAGCAGACACCCACAATAATGCCCTGGGACAACCCACTGTCCTATGCTAAACAGCAGCTTCATAACCTACAGACAAAAGGTCTATTACCTTTGTTGGTTAATTCAATTATTGTGATGTTGTAAAACAGTACAACTGTACAAAGGTACAACTGATATAGGAAGCTTGATTACCTTAACATCTCTCAGCTGTATTCAACTTTACTGCCATGTCTTACCATTTCTTTCAACTGTAGGCCCAACATTTCTCACTGAGGACCCTGGTAACACAGAGGTATTGTTCATATCTTCTTATTACTGCAGCTTCTCACATTTTGTATATTTTGATAAAATAAGAACATTTGTTCTGGTTTCCCTCCTAATAACGTTGCATATTGTTTGTTTTCTCCAGCACTTCAGTGAGAGAGTGTGCAGCTATCTGGACCTATCTGACGTTCAGAGTTGTAGGCTGAGATCTCTATTTGACTGGCATTATGCTGAACACCACGATGCTTCCATCTTCCCACAAGTGAGCTATTTTAATGCTAAACCACCACCATAGCTATCAGATTAGACATAACGCCGTTACTTCGCATTAAATTCTGAATTCTCTTTTCTGGGAGGCTTTTAATGTGAAAATCTGCAGGAATTGAGTAAACTGCAGGACTCAATTGTAGAACAAATAATACACACTTAAGGTTATACACAACAGCAGAATGTTGTTCATCCCAGGTATTAAGGAAAAAAGACATACTCCACCACTATGGTTGTGTTTAAAGTCAGAAAAATTTAAGTATTTCAGCTATTCCTGCAATTCCACTTCACATTTTTACAGTTTTACTTGTATCATTTATTTTTTGCCTAGGTACTCCAGTTAGCCTCAGAAGAATACCGCTGCTTGGACACCTTCAGAGGAAACCATAACAATGTCCTTTACATTTTTTGCCACAATCCCAAGAGTCCCCATCGCCAGTGCAAGGAGTCCTGGGATGCAGCCCTTCACACTGATGTCAAGTTCAGGTCAGAATGCAATGTCATCATCAGGTGACATCAGTAGTGCCAAGGGTTTTTTGTCTGAGAATGCAGAAGAACAAACTGACTCTCTGTATCAGTTGGTAGCCTACTCTGTTGTTATCTTTCTGATAGGAATTATCTGGAGCATGTTGCAGATAACATTTTGGATTGGACAACAGAGGAGGAATCCAAGAGAGAGGCAATGCAACTAAAAAATCTCACTCATGCTGAGTCTCCAAAAGGTATTGTAGCTGTCAGCATAAGGCTGTGGCAATGAGACTGTACCTACCACCATATGAATACAATGCTTTCTCCCTGAAATAGATGAACAGGCTACAGAATCTACAGAGGAGGAGGACACTTTGGAGCCAGTCATCAGGAAAGACTCCCTTAAAGTCAGTACCAACTAATGCATTAACACTTACTCATGGAGAAGCTGTGATCGTGTTTTTAGCACCAAACCAGATCACTTATCAAATTTAGGAAGAATTTAATAACCTGGTTTTCCTCCCCCTGTACGCCTCCCCGAATAATCACAGAGAGCTCACTGGACCAATTTGACCCAATTCAAAATCAGCCATGGCATTATTGCAATTTACAGCATCACAAGAACCATTATTTTCTCTCTTAAGATGTGTGTGGATTATTTATTATCTTCTAAAAATAGAGCAGGGTCAGATTGGCCTCTTCCAATGTCTCCAAAGCTTAATTACTGCTTTGTAGTCCCTCACACTTTGACTGTAGTGTGTTACTGTGTGCATGATGTCACAGGCCTGGAAGTTGGAGCAAGAGAGGCTAAAAGAGGAGGAGATGGCCAAGAAATCAAAGAAGGAGAATACACCAAAAGGCAAGCAGCCGAAGGAGGACACTAAGTCGACAGACAACAAGAGAAGTGCAGCTTCGTCTGGTGGTGGCAAGAAGAGCAGAGCAGAGACAGCAGGCAGCTCAGCCAAGACTCCCAGAGAGACCATTAGTACCACAGTGCCCCCTATGGAGGAAAACAGAGACCTGCATCAGACAGAGGAGGACTTCAATGTGAGAGCATGCACAGAAAATCAGCAATCATCTGAGCTTATGTTTGCATTAGAAAATAAACAGTAGGACACAGATAGAAAATGATCAGTTATATCTGCTTACATTACCATGTCTGTATGGCTCTTTATGTGTGATGTGTAGGGTTTCATAGGCTACAGCATGGACGGAAAATTGATCCATGTGTCAGGTCATCTCCAGTACCTTTTCCCTTCAGATGGAGGACACATCACCGTGGAGAATGTCAGCTATGTTCAAGGTATAAACACAAAGTTAAGGCTGTAGAATGCTCCACATTTCCAGTGCTTTTAAAAGCACAACAAAAGTGCTTATATCCAGACATAATCAAACCATTGTAAGTTCTGGAATCATACCAGCAAACAGCCTAGACAATGTAAGATTACAACAAGAAACTACACTAGCAGTCCTTTTGTTGTGCATAAGTGAACTATTACCTCATTATTTCTCTCCCCCCTGCAGCCTGTAATAAAGGAAATAAATGTGGAGAAGCAGTACATTTATTTTCTGTGCTTCACTGTTAGAAAATTGAATCCAAGAACCAATGAAAAACAAAGTAAAGCCAAGTTATTCCTCTCTTAATACCTGTTGGTGCTTTGGCTGACTGTCCACACACGCATTTTGTGCTGTTTTCAATCCAGGTTCCAGCCTAATGAAACTGGCTGTGAAGAAGGATGGACATCATTTCTACACACATATCAACCAAGTTGTTATTGATCCTGTGAAACCTCCACCTCAGCAGCATGACAAAGAAATCAGTGATAAAAAGGAAGATTGTAAAGGTAAAGATGCTGGAGGCTGAGCAGCATCCTGAGGTAACAGGTGGCTACATTAGAACCTGTTTTGTAATTTTAGAATTATTTTTATCCATCCTTAGAAATTTTTAATGTTATTTGGTGGATAATACTGACAAACAGACTAAGATGACTTAAGTGTCTCTGTGTGTGCATCCTTTCCACTACCAGATCCTGTGGAGATGAAAAGAGTGAAGCAGGGCTCCCTGTCAGCAGTGCTACACAATGGAATCCACCTTTCATATAGTTTCTATGGTCCCACAGGAGAATACATAGGTATTACACTTGAAACACATACGATTTCAGCCTTTGTGAAGTTTTAAATTGTGTCTAAATATTTCAGTTTCAACCTTAAGTTGAAAACAGTTTGAACATGCTTATAATTACTAACTGTGTTGTAAAATAACTCATTCTGATATGCTAATAATTTCAGTGTTCTAGATTATTATGTTTGGAGTGGACAAGGTTGAATCTTCTTCACAGTGCAGGTAGTGTTGACAATGTTTCTTTTTTGGTGATGCTCTAGTGAGTCCCCAGAATGCAGAGGAGGGAGTCACAGAGGCCTCCACCATTGCTCCCAAACCTCTCTCCTCCTCCACCAAGGGAACAGACCTGGATTCAGTTCCCTCCAAGATACACACCCCATCCAGCCAGAACAGACCTCAAGAGTCCCAGGTTTCACAAATGTGCATATGTTTGCAAAAGAATACACATTTGTATGTATGTATATATGTATATATATGCACACTCAAGCACAGAGAGAGAGAAAGGGAGAGAGGATCTTAACCATAAAAAACACTGTTGTATTAATGTTGTAAATATTTTTAATGCCAAGCTACAGTATGAACTTGTTTGTAGACTAAGTCGTGTGAAGGCCAGCCAGCATCCCCATCAAGTCCATTCAACAGTCTCAACCTGTCTGTTCCTAATGGCCTACTGCTGCAGTTTCTGAGAGAGGATATTCAAGGTCAGTCATGCATTTTCTTGGGAATGTACAATATATACAGGTGTCTGTGCCATCACATTTTTACAACATGCTTGTTTACTTTGCTGTGAGAATAACAGTCAAGAGTGTGGCTGCAAACAGGAAGAAGTTCATGTTAAATGAATGTGCCCTCTTTAAAATCTGAGCATGTTATCACAGAACTACTATATTCCTATGTATGACTCTACACATATATTCATTCGCATATAAGTACAACATAATTTGTGTGTTCAGGAGTGTCCTCAGAGGAGCAGGGTATGTTAGTGAGACAGAGCTTTCCTCTTCATGGTGGGGGAGACCTGCCACAGCTTCAGGACCCCTCCCTCTCCAAAGAAGTGTCCCGCATTGTCACCAGCCAGGGAACTGTGATCCGTTATATGAGAGACATGTCCACAGAGGTATACATACACATACACACATACAGTAATGTACATCTGATTAAAGGTAGGTATTACAGGCAGAGTTGCGACATCAAGAATTCCTACATAAAAATGATGAACTCTCATGACAGTATATCCACACAGGCACACAAATCAGTAGTTTCATCTTTATGTACTGTAGGTGCTGTTTGCAGATGGCTCAGTCAGTTTCAGCCAGGATTGTGGTCCGGTGTGGGTGCCTGACTCTGAGGTTGAGCAGGAAAACACTCCCCAGGAAGCTGAGGACTACAAGAAAGGTTAGACTGCAGTGCCACTGAGTCTAAAACATTACTCTCCACCATCTAATGCTGTATGATACCCCCCGCCCCCGCTGTGAGGATAATTAGGTATCATTTTCAATGACACGTTGTGTCATACTGCCTTTGTATCTTTTGTGTGTGTCTGTACAGAACAGAGCTCAGAGAAGGAGGCTGATGCTCAGAGAGGGTGTTGGTTAACTACGACTCCCTCTGGAGCTCGCATCTGCACTGTGGGGACCACACACAAACACATACCCACCACCCCTCTTCTTGCCTTCAAGGCTACAGACCCCATCACCCATGTGGTAAGACTGCAGTTTTACTCCTGATGTTACACAGGTTACCTCATAGTGACATTTTTTGAAATTGTAATGTATTGAATGTAATTTTGATGTTAAAGATGTGGGCGAGATAGAGACACAGGTCCCATTATGAGAATCGACTTATGCCTTTTATTTCCTACTACTTGAGCTTTGCATGTGTTGTTGTGTCAGGTGATGCTGAGCCGGGAGGATCTGGTGGTTTCTGTCCAGAAGCCAGATGGATCTCTAAGTGTGGAACATGCAGATGGAACCAGGATCACCAGTCTCTATCAAGATAGGCCACCAGACATAGGTGACCAGCAGAAAAACCTGTATCTCCAGACTTAATTTTGTCATTTGTGTGTGATTTTTGACCTGAGTCTGTGTGTTTGTTACATTTACAGGGGAGCAGTCTGAGAGTGTGACTTTTAAAGCCACTTATGAATGTGTATGTGGCTACACTGAGTGTGTATGTGTCACACGCTGCGCTGACAGCATCACTGAGAACAGGCGCACCCAGGATAATTGTGACATTGGAGAAGTGAATAGCACAGACAGTGTGGGGAAAGCATGTGACAAGGAGGATGCATTTACAAAGCTGAGTGACTGTGAGCATGTGTGCGATGAAAGGGAGTGTGCTGAAAATACACTGTATAAGAACGGAGAGGAGAGTGTGTTTGCAGACAAGACTGTGGCTGAGAATGGTGAGAGGAGTGCATGTGAAAGTGATAAGGGGAGTGTGTCAGCCAAAGAGCGGGTGGTGTTGGTGGAGAAGGAGGGCTGCGCCACAGTGGTGATGTATCCAGAGCGACATACAGCTCATGTCTTTTTGGCTGATGGAACTGTCATCACTGGGAACAACCAAGGAGCCTATCAGGTGGGTAGTTTATGCCAAACGCTTTTTTTTTTTTTGAAGAAAAGTTGGACTGTCTTGATGGAAAGGTGTACTTTTAGCCTATTTATATCAGTGCTGTCTACCACAGTGTGAGACGTCTATAACAAGACATTTGCACATTTGCCTATGTTTGTTTGTGTGTGTGTGCTTGTGCATCCAAGGTGTTCCCATCCAGTGTGGGGCTTCTGCAGATCCATAGTGATGGGAAGTGTGTATACTCGTCTGACCTACTTGTGACCCCCACTCCAAAGGGTGGCACTCCCATAACTCAACCAGGAAGCTACACCATGAGTCATAGAGACACAGTGGCCTGTGACATTACAGACCCCGATGGAAACCACTTCCAGGTCGGTTACCAGCTTTATAAGAGGATGTTTGAAAGTGACTCGCACTGGGAGACAGAGAGTTTAGATCCAGTTGTCTTTCTGTGTGATAGCACAGTGTTGGAAATAATGGCAAACTGTGTTGCAGGTGATGGAGGATGGGCAGATATCAGTGCTGAGCATCAGTCCTGCTCCAAGCACACTGAAACATGATGAGGAAGAGCTAGAGGAGGAGGAGGACAGAGAAGTGGCCAGGCTTCATGTAAAACACAGAGAACATTGTCCCAGGTGGGTTTCCATACATATGTACAGTAACTTACTTGATATTTCCACACTATTGAAGCTTTTTCACTTCATAAAAAGTTAATGAATAGTCAGCTACTGTGATTTCCCCATTCAGAGGGCACATATTCATTAGTATACTGAATGCTTTGTTGGAAAAGAAAAGCCATTACTAGTTGATGACTGCAAAATAGCAAAATAGATAAATCCCATGATATTAGTAATAATGTGACAGCTTAAAAAAATGTAACATTATACTACTTTTATGGATGGCAGTGTTACTGACAGGTTGAGTATGTATCCTGTCCTCCAGGCTGTTTCTGGTACAGGAAGATGGCTCAGGTACTGAACTGCTGAGTTCTCAAACTGTAGAGGAGCTGCTCTACCAGGCGTACTCTGACCCTACCATAGCAGTGCTGAAGGAACCACTGCCAGACACACAAGGTACACTGTTCAATATCATATAAATAAAGAAACATAATACTCATAAAATAAAATTACAAAGGGGATTCAGTAAGATTTTTTTTTATTGTCTTATATATCATGTTATATTTTAGTTAAAAGCATAATATATTTCCAGAGAAGTTAATTAACTGACTGAGGTTGAGTGCACAGATAAATCTAATTCTATCTCCAGAAAATAATGAGGTGAAGGTTTGGCAGTGTGTTTGTGCTTTGACTGTTCCAGATGAATTTGGCATTACCATCCTAAAGCCCAGTCACCAGAATGTGTGGTCCCAGTGGAAGCTAGGGAAACAGAACCCTGACATAACCCCTCCCAACCTCAGAAACCGCAGCTGGCATGATTTCCCTAGTGCAGAGGTACTTGCATGCGTAAACATATTGCACATGTACACACGGGAAAATTAACACACCCAGGGCTAATCACTGACACTTCTCTCCTTTTTGTGCTTCTCTCTATTTGCAGAAGAAGAGCCCAGGTCCTCCATTTGGTACTGACATGGGGCGAGGTCTGTCTCTGAGGGAGAGGTCTGGTGGTTCTGCAGTACAGCACCAACCTGTCAGGAGCTGCCCTAAAGTCCTGGAGATGAGGGAACTGTACCAGCACAGACCATTCACCATGTCCCTCAAAAATACTATAGATGCACGACTGAAGGTAATACTTTTATCACCCTTTATCTTTGAAATGGTTCTGAGGTGATATTTTCCCTGTCTGTTTTAATTTTTAGATTTGGTTATTTTTAGTAGTTTAGATAGTTTTGCCAAAATAAGCACACTGTTTAAAATGACATTAGAGCACCAGTATCTCTTGGTTTAGAAAGAAACAGGTGTTACATAAAATACCAGGTACCTGAAAATGATCCTACTTTTGTTACTTTCCATTTTATCATTTAGACACATTCTGACAAATGCTGAAATGTGGCTTTGACTGTAGGAATACATAGAGAGTCTGATGGAGAGGGAGCAGCGATCGGAGGAGATAAAGGTCAAAGACCCTCGCACTGAGGAAGAGAATGTCCATGCCAGTGATCTGCTCAACCTGGTCCTGGTCAGCACACACACGCAGACACACACAAATGCACACAAATGTACACTCTCTATAAAAAGCATACAACATGATGCACATTAGGAATATTCCATTGCCTTTACTGTGACTGTTACTGAGTATAATAGACTGAAAAATGATAGTGTAGGGATCTTTCCACACTGCATAAAGAGTTGAAGACAAAATAAATACATTTATACAAATTATTGTCATAGAATAACATTAAGCAATCTTAATGAAATGATTAATTATGTTTTTGCTAGTCTTTCGCAGAGGAAGAAGATGCAGATGACACCTCTGAAAAGAGGACTTCAGGTGGGATAATACCTCTTGCAGTGTTCTGGTTACACTTTAGAATTGACCATCCTCTGGTTTTGTTCCGTTTTAACTTATTAATCAGACCTAAGTTGTGTAAAACTGGAATTAGACTATTGTTAGTAATTCTATGTAATCATATATGTTATCATTATTATTTTTTTCTTTTTTCTTTTGGTAAAATTGAAATGAATATGAGGTGTATTTTAGGCGAGTTACATTAATAGTTTGACTTGTGTAGTGTGTGTCACAGACACTTGTTCTAATTTCCATTGTGTGTATCCACAGTAGACATAGGCAATCTTTACAGCAAAGGTATTGGAGCCCAAGCTGAGCAGTCAGATGCTTCAGAAGACATGGCCACAGTGGGTAGTGACAGGTAAGAGAGATTAAACTAAAACACATGAATATATGATGTAACGTTCTCGAAAGTGACAGTTCCAGATATTAAAAATTCTTAAACTGTATCAATATCTTTGTAAACCCCCTTCTCCTATCCAGTTTTACCAATGGAAAGGAGTCAAAATGGACTGAAAGACTTGCACAATACAGGTAAATATACAGTACTTGTAAATAAGAATTAACCATTACTGTGACATTTGGTATCTTTGAAAAAATACTGACTCCAGTGAAGTTTTTACATGTCAACATTCACTGCAACAGTGAACTAATGTAACAATTGAAGTATTATAGTCATAAAGGCATCTTCTAGACATCTGGATTTACACTTTTCCAGTCACTGATGTGTGTTAATTGTGGAAATGTTATTCCCTTTTTTTCTGTATGGCTGCTGCTGTGAGTTTCCTTTGAAAGGAGTAATTTGGTACAAAACTACAACATCTACCGCAGCTGATTCAGTGCTACTAAAAGAGGCTGCAGGACAGATAACGGACAAATATAGGAGATTATGGCACTACCACGGCAACAAGTGCATTGAGTTTGTACTAGTAGCCATTGACTCATCAGTAATATTCTCTGCATGCTTGTGTACTTCAGACAGGAGGTCTGTGAGGAGAAGAGTTATAGAGATGCTCTGAGAAGAAAGAACATTGTTCCTTATTTCCACCCAGAAAATATTGCATTATACCAGGTACTGTATGTCTTCACTTTAATATACAATAGGTAGAATAAAGATAGAGAATCATTTATTAGTCTCACAGCAGGGAAATGTACAATATAATATAATATACTTAACTGCACTTTATTAAATTATTGTTATGATCAAAGTCGTAAGTCTAAACACACACTGAATTACCATTTTTGAATTTATACTGAGAAATATGCAATGTACTGTAAGAAACACAGCGTCGTGTCTTGTTTTTCAGAATCTGCTACAGCAGCGAACACCAGACATGAGGAGTCTATCCATGGAACTCCCTCCGATCCCCAAATCAGACAGTGCTGAGACCTTCCTGAAAGATGCCCCACAAGAGGACAGTAAGTTATTATACTGTCAGTATTTACAAAGAGCTACTGAGATGAAACTCATTTTAAAGGCTGTCCTGTTGGGAATCCATACCGAGAAACTGAGGCTGAATTGACCTGAATTCTCTAAAAACATAAAATTCCACTTTAAAGCAATTGGCAAAGTGCATAAAAAGCATTAACTGAGCACTAACTAGATTTGCATACTGTATAACATACTGTATTTGTGTTTGTCTTTGCAGCCCCACGGCCTTTAAACCCAACACCCTCCCAGTCAGCAAGGTAATAATGAAAAAAACGTCATGAACTCTTTCTTGTTTTCCCTGTGTCTACTGTAGGTTTTCACTCAGTTGTAGCTGATGACAAAACATCTATGTCTGTTTATTTTAATTCTATAAATTGCTTGTGTAATTTATGTTTACAGTTGCTTCTGTGATACTGCTTAACACCTGGTGTTTTCCTCTTAGTCGTGCAGCAGGAAGTGACAGGACATCTGAGAAGAGACCCACTAACCCAACACCTCAGTCTGCTGGTTTGCTTCTTACCCTTCTTTTTTATTATGTGTTTAACTGAATCTTCCAATCAGAGACCTCACCAGTAAAGTGTGAAAAGCCAGACTATTCTCTGATTAGTTAAAACAGAGTGTTGTGGAAGAGTATAATCAGTCAGGAACTACACTGAATATTGCTGGGACGTTTTGAGGGCATAGTCTGTGTTCTATTTAAAGCATCATCAGGCAAGAGAGCACATTAAACCTGTCCCATTTCTTAAATGCATGGTACAAAAACATACAGTACTTTTCTATTCAGTTTGAGGGTGATGGTCATAATCCCCAACAATGTATATGATTCACAGTCTGATTACCAGATTATTTTCAGGTTGGATGACATGCAGGTTAGATGGATTGAACACTTTTATGTGAATGAATGAATGAATGGCAGACCATATCCTTGTGTGTCTGTCTGTGCCAGGTGAAAGCAGTCTTAGGCGTCCATCAGGTCCATATAAGTCAGTCCAGGTGGATGTGACCGGAAAGCCCAGGAGGAATAAAGTCAGACTACCGACCTCCATCCTCAGCTCTAAACCAAGCAGTGTACCAAATCAGCAGGTGCTCAAACATTTAGACACATGCAAACAGAAAACATGTGTTGATGAACTGTTCCCTGTTCATCCCCTACATGCAGTATAAGCTTCTCTCTCTATCACTGTCACACAAATGCTGTTCACACATGGGTTCACGCATCACTCTGTCCCCTATTCCAGTTCCTATCGGTGGAAGAGCCAGTGAGGAGGAAGTGTCGAACGATTTCTCTGACTGATCCAAATGTTGTGGTGAGGGGGTTCCAGCTCCTCCCATCCAGTGCTGACTTTGGTACCCTGCAGGAGGGCACCTCCTCAGCCATTACTGTGGTGATGAAGAATGTGGGTGTTGACACCTGCAGGTACAGATGATGATGATCCAGCTGATGGGTCGAGAATGGGCGAATGATTAAAAAAAAAAAACAGGCAGATTTAGACTTCAGATAGGTGCAAGGCGATTTGTGGGTCGCCTTCAAGTCTGAAGGGAAAACTTTGACCTGTTTACTATTCGTGGTTTATTTTGATCTGTCTCTCTGCCAGGTTCCATGTGAAACAGCCTCCTCCTGCTACAGGCCTCCGGGTCATCTACAATCCTGGGCCTGTAAGTTTCCATGTGGATGTTATCATTACAGTAAATGTTTGTCTTCATACATGAATTAGCTTTTTTCCAATAAATATGATCTACATTTTTAAAGATACATATTTTAACTTAGTGAGGACAAGTTATCTTCTATCTCTTAGTTGTTCAGGTGTTGCGTGCATTGGTAAGGACAACAACTAACATATGCTGTGTACTGTATGTCTGTCTAGGTGGCTGCTGGTTTGCAGGTAGAGCTGCAGGTTCAGCTGTTTGCCATATGTACAGCTCAAGCAGGAGAGGTAGAGCCAAAAAAATACATCTCCCAGGATATTATCATCCACACCGAGACAGACATCCTCTACCTGCCCGTCACTGCTAATATCCTTTGAATGCCTCAAGAAATGCTTTACTTTGCTTTTCTTTCTCAAAGTATTTTTAATAATCAGTTTGTTGTCCATAAACCAAATCAGCTGACATATTTTTTAAATACATGGTCACAGACTTAACAACAGAGATAATGACATTTTTTCAGAGGAAGGAAACTGAAGTAATTCATGTATAATTGAAGATAAAATACGAGTGTCAACAAGTATGAGTGGCTCAGTCAGGTCTGTATAGAGGAAATATACATGATATTGGTCCTTAAATAATTTCACCCATCCTCCCTGAGAGGTTATACGACATTTGGCTTAAAGACCACACCAGTGCACACAAAAAGAAAGGCTCCAGAGTACTTGAACTGTCCCCCAGCCTACCAGTTGGCCAAGGAGTCATACTCAAACAACCCAGCACCCTGCCGACCAGTCCTGCAACAAAAAACAGGTCTCTGACTGAAGCCAAAAAATAAACTAAAAATCTCACTTCTTTGTGTAGAAAGAGTGTCAGTATTGCTGAGCCTGTTTCTGTTTCAGGACATCCTAGTCAACGGGGAATACACAGAGCCAAGATTTCACATTGCTCAAGTCTTCATCCCATTATTATCATATAACACGCCTCTGTTTTATTCCCCCAAAAATGACGTTTTAATGGGTTTTGATATTTTCCTCTAAATAAAATCTTTATAAAGACTGAAATAACTGTATCAAACCTGTATATGCATATGTGTTTACATATTTGGTGTGTGTGTTTTCTGAGGGCATTTTGACAAATACTAGCTGTGGCCATTTTAATTTGGCAGGATGTGGATGCTTGCCCCTGACTGTGTGTGTGTCTGTCTCTCTCTTCAGGGGAGACTCGCGCCTGTGCGTGTGCTCAGGTGAATAGATGGGGGTGGGGATGTTGGTATATGACGTCAACGGAGACCCAACGCAAGGTGCAACCGTGGCCAAACAAAGCTAAATAATGACAGTCAACCTTGCTGTCATTTTTCGTATTTGCCGCTATTCGTCACGCCTCGTATTCATCCTCTTTATTGCTCACAAAAACCTAATTAGCGCCTTGTGCTCACGAGCGTCTTCCTTCATTTGTGCAGCTGCAGCTTGAGAAATCCTTGGCTGTGGTTGGCTCCCCTGCGCTGTCGGTCACGCGCGCACACGTGCACATACGCACGCTCGTAGCTCCAGCATCACGAGAGGCAGCAGCGGCAGTGAAAGCGGTTTGGCAGGGAGGGCGACGGGGCTTTGACTTTGGGTGCTTAGTCACATTTTGCTTTGACCAGTGAGGCGAAGGATGGAGCGGGCAGAAGTGGAGCACTGAGCGGGTCAGCGGGAGAAAAGACAGGGAGGAGGCAAGAGGGCACCGTTTTAATTCGGAGTAGATGATGCTTATTTGCCGCAGGCCCCGCCATCGTGAAATTGGATACCGACTTGCGGCGGATGGGGTGACCGAGCTCGCTGCTCCGCCGGGGAGGTCCCTGCCTTCGGACGGTACCGGGGTGGGAGCTGCCTGGTTCTAAGGAAGGAAGGAGTGGCAAGAGGGAAAATGCAGACGGAGGAGGAGACGGCCACCGCAGAAGAGCCCATTTTGGAGGAAGGGTCAGGACGAGAGCAGGTAAGGAAGGACATTTTAATATTTTCTTTACGAGTAGACGTAGTTTGTTTGTGCGTGGATATTAGCGTGAAGTTGCGCATATCTTGCCCCTTCAGGAATCACCTTCTGTTTTTATGTCATTGCTTGTCGTTCCCAAACAACCCGTCGTCTCTTCATCATACACCACACACTATAGACTGTGTCGTCTCCTGGTCTTTCATTGACAAAACATGTCTTTGCTGCTGCTAGCGTGAAGAAGTCACGTTTTCCTCCCAAGTCCTTCATGCCTCGTCCAAGAGCAAGGACACGGAAGAGGACCTTGGCTTTAATATGAATGGAGATGAGGCTGTGGTTTGGGTAAACAGAGAGGGGAGGGAACTCTAAAAGCCTGACCAGAAATAAAGCCACAGTGCTGGTGTGATATGTCTGGCAACGCTGTATGATGTGTTACTCCTGGGAGAGATGGTTAAGTCTATAGTAGAGAATGTGCATCTGCCAGCTGTCACCACTAAAATACACTAGTGGGTGACATCACAGTTTAGCCACACACCCACCTTTCTGCCAAAACAGAATCATTCCTCCAACCAGTATGATTATCCAGTAACACCAGAGAATTTCCATATGATATGATAGTAGGATGTAACCAGCAGTGTGTTTTCTTTTACTGTATCTAATAAACCAACCTCCTGAGCATGTATCTCTCGCCTTATACACATTCCACAACAATACATGAAGTCTTTCTCCATTTCCTGATCCATTGTAACAAAAGACTCTACACAGGGAATATGGGGGGAATGACACCTCGTTCCAAGGCTCATGTTTACATAAAGGATGATTCCTATAGTTTTCAGTACACCACCCTCCTGCCTCATCACCACACTCTCACACACGACTATAGCAAGCAACCTCTTCCTCCCAAGCAGTTCGCCACCTCCTCCGCTCCTTGCACTATACTTTGTAGGTAGAACACGTCACCTTTATAATGAAAACCAAGATAAAAAGAGTAGGTCATGTATGATGAAACATTACGTAGGTCAGTTGCCAGGAACAAAATGTAACCATGGATAACTAAGGATGTGGACATGCTGTATTCTCACTACCAGTCACAGCTGCACTATTTAACACAATGATGGTCTTTACCTCAAAAGGAAGAGCGAGACTCGGGTGTGAGTACATGTCATGGAAGATAAGGAAGTAGCTGTACTACAAAGGAGGAAATTAAGAGTTTCTACACAAGTGGAGTTTACTGAGTTAGTTTGACAAAGGCCACTATTGCAAACTATTTACAGAGAGCAGTGGGTGTATTTGCTGCATGGAGTTGTGTGAGCAGAAAGGTGTGGTGTGTTGTGACGCATGTACCGGTGGCAGTGTTTTGGTGTCACACTTGCTGGTCAGGTGAGACAGCGCTGGGTACTTGCTCTGCAGGCTAGGATCTTGGTCGCGCCTTCACATCTTCTAAATGTGAGCCTCAGGGCTGCATCTAACTACTGTATTATTTGAATTGTCAGATGTTTTTTGTCTGTGAAATGTCAGAGCTGAGAAGAGCAGAAAACATTTGAAAATCTGGAACCAGTGAATCATGGATGTTTCATTAAGCCATTAATTCCCTGCTGATTAAATAGTCAGTTAATTGACTAATTGTTTTGGCTCTAATGAGCTTTAAGTATGGTCCAACTACTTTTTACGATATACAAGACTTGTCCAACCAATACGGCTAATAAAACTAACAACTAGAGACAGAGACAAGCATTAGGTACGTGGCTGATGGTAATTTACAGCCTTAGGCACATAATATGTAGAGTCACTAAGTCACTAAGCCTGTTAAATGATGCCTTTCACTTCATTCTGCCAGTCTCCTCTGTCTTAATCCATGCCTACAGTGCAGGCAGTGCAATGTAATGCAATGAATTCATTCTGCATCTGTTCTCTGCCCCCATTACTCTCATATTCTCCTCTTGGTCTCCTTCCTGTTTTATATTTGCCTGTCATCCTCCCATCTCTCTCTACCTGACTCCTATCTCACTCCCAAGCATTTGCATGTTCATATTTTGCTCAACTTTATTTACTCTCTGCCCCAAATGGGTACACTCACATAAGCATTATGAAAAATTCAGTAGAGCTACGTGATTAATATTAAAATCTCAGTTTTAATTCTTAAGTACCTCCATGCTATTTCATTGCATGACAGTGGTTCTGCCATATTTCCTTTAGCAGGGAGGTCGGTTGCATGAAACCAGGCGATTTTTGAAATTTCCACAAGTTTCATCAACAAAAGACAAAACTGAGTTCCATCAATTGACAAGCTGTGCACAGGCAGAGGGAGGAAGAAGACAAATTGAATCTGTCTGAGAGAGACAGCCATGAGTGACATGATTGAAAGACAGTTAAAGTAAAGAATAAAAATAACAGAATCAAGAACAACCTGCAGGTGATGGAAGAGGAAACAAATGTATTCAACCTGAGTTCAGACAGAAATGTTATTCTTACTAAAAAAAAAGAGACACCTTCTGTTGTGTAGAAACGTCTCATTTAAAGATTAAGGCCCAGATGTGTCCCATGTTTTCCATATTTGTGACCCACTACATCTACATCTACATCCTCGCCATGAAGAAATAGGCTTGTGCCATACATGGGGTGAGGATGTCCAGAAGTAAGAGAAAGACAAAAAATAGTTAGTTAAGGTTTTTTAATTGGATTCATTGACAATAGGAAAAAAAACATCATATTGCCAGACTTATCTGTTAAATACACAACAGCAGCCTGGCTAGCATCATGACAGTTAGAGAATTTGTTTCATGAAATAAATAAGAATGCATCAGCTGAACAGGAGAACATTACAAAACAGTCAGTGTGATAATATGTTTGTGTAACATTTAAAGCTAAAACACTATAATTAACCAACTTTGCACCTCTTGTAAATCTTTTTCCATGCTGGCTCTAAAACACAAATCCAAATAACATCTCTTTATACAAATTATTTGACTGAGGTTTAATTGGACAGCAGATATTTCTGGCACTTCGAAGTTGCTAAAATGTGTTCATCTGCTTTACAGGTGTTCTGAAATAATTGTTGATTATATTGAATTTAAACTTAATTTCCACCTGCCTCTAATAAGGTAGCAGATTGCACAGTTGCTTCAGTGTCAAATGAATTCTTCCCTCGCAGTGACATTTAACATAAATATGAGAGATTTGATGTGTTTCCATATTCTTATAAAACTCCTAATCCTAGTTCTTAGTATGCTCCTGATATCGTTTTTTCATGATGTAAATGAGAAACAAAAACTGAGACTTTTTTAGTGTATATAGGTAAAACAATGTCTGCTGGAAAATACCATTCATACAGACAGGCAGCATAATAGTAGATGATGCCACTGGGAACGTTTGAGAAGTTTCCGTTAATGTTTTAGTACTTCATTCCACTGTGGAAACTTGTCACCATTGGTTTCTACAGCATTGTAACTGATATGAATTCAAGCTGACATGTAGGCTGACTACTGCTACAGGAGACCTACACCTTACCTGCTGAACATTGTCACTGGTGGGTAATTAGTCTCCACTGAATACACTACAATAATTATTTGTGGAGTGATGTTTCTTTTTTCTTCCTTTTTTTTTTTTTTTTTTTTTACCATAGTGAGCATATGATGACACATTGTATTTCCCCGACCTGTCAAGTGCTAATGATTAATTTGTTGTTCCAGCAGAGGTTGTGGAAACCTGACATCTTAAACGACTCTCTCCAATTGTGTTGAAATGACACATCATTTTTAACAGTGTACTGCAGGCATCAACAGCACATTTTCCTCTCCTCACGTCCTCACTTCATTTGCCACCCACATGCTAGGATTGCTAATTATAGCTGCTCCAGTCACACCTTACCAGCTGAATCAGTATGAGCAGAGACACAGAGGGAGGGAGAGAGAGAGCGAGAGAGAGCAAGAGAAATACATGTTTTCTACTAAATCCTTTAATACAAGGAGGGATTTGTAAAAATGTCTCGGCCTAGCGCACCAGTGTAGAATTTTCTAAATGTTATCTTTGGTTTATTAGAAAGTGTTCATATGTAGATGGGAAAGAGCGTGAAATATTAGACATACTTCTTTTAGATGCCTTTGTTTTTAGAGTCATCAGTGAGAGTCACTGAAGATTTCAAGTTTCACCTGTGCCCACATAAATACAAGGAGCCAGCACCTAAAAGTGGCAGAATCGCAGAGTGACTGCACCGTATTACAGAAAATGCTACAACCAGATTATAAAACAATGATCAAATTCAGAGACATTTACAGGCTGAGGCAAATCCAATTAATAAAAACGTCAGTTGCAGTGTCAGGTGTAGTGCAGAGGCAGGAGATAACGACAGTATGTACAGGATTTTCAGCCCAGTGTCAGATGATATGTTTTTCTGCTAATTATAATAATTTATAAGAATATAATAATTCTGCAAATTATAATAATTTGCAGAAAACAGAGGAATCTATTTACTCATTGAATCTGATAATTAATGAAACTGAATTTGTCGTGTAAGACTTGCTCTAGATCAGCACTCTTCAAGTAGGGTGGTCCAAATTTTCAATATGAAAAAATGTAAGTTGACACCCTCCAGACTGAGCTGTATAGATTTCTTTTCATAATGATGTGAAGGAGACTGAGACTTCCCTTTGATCTTTTCCTGCCTGACACGAGAGCTAAGGCTCAGCAGAGGCAGCTGAAACAGAAAGAGGATCATGACACGACCAAAGAGCTGCAGAGTTTTGCACTGGGAGTGTTTCAAATGAGGATGATGAGGTGGACCAGGGACGAGTTGGTGGAAGCTTTCCTTATTTATGACTCAAATTATTTTGGCAAACTAGAGATTCAGTCTCTTGCCCAAAGCAGCTAAAAGTGCTGTTTTATACCACACTGCATGTGTGCGTTGTGTGGCTCTGTAAGCTCATTGTAGCACTGCTCCAAATCCAAATTCATTTAGTTGCAAAAGTTGAACTAGTCAGCACCTAGTTAATTGTGAATGGAGCATCTTCAGTGTCTGTCTTTTTGTTTTAGCAGTTCAGTCATTACCTATGGGAAAGAGAACTGCTCATACTGACAAATACTGATTGGCATAAGTGCATACAGGTATAATTTGACTCCTGTCTTGGGGCCGATTTCCTCCTCACTGGGCACACCAGCTGCTGAGCCTTGATGAAAATGTCAGCCAAGACCCATGCAGGTTCTTTTTTTTTATTGCTAGAATTTTCTCTTCTTTTGGCAACATTAATCTGCAGAAGGTAAGAGGAAAAGAACAGAGGAGAAACAAAGCCAGCAAAACATAATGAGAGAGGCAGGGAGGGCAGGAGAAGGACGAGAAGGATGGATTTTGGCAGTGGACCTCCCCTGGAGAGAGGCGCAGTCTGTCACTGCTGCCATCTCTTTAGTCTCTACATCTCTCCCTCTCTCTCTCTCTCTCTCTCTCTCCTTTTGCTTCCTTTCATACTTGCATTCATGAAAAGTTCATGGCCGTTTCCCTGTCTCTCTCACGCTCCTCTTCCCCCTCTCCATCCCTCTCTCTCTCTCTCACTCAACACTACACTTTTAGCCCAATCAATCCACTTAGAGACAGACTTTCAGAGAGGATATAACGGAGGAGACGTTGGGGGTGAGGAGGAATGGGAGAGTAAATGCTTAGGAGGTGGGAGGGAAGATTCGGGGAAGGAGAAAAAAGATTATGTAAGGAAAGGAAGGAGGATGTGGAGAAAGCAGGCAGACAGAAAGTAAAAAAAAAAAAAAAAGATCTTGAATTGAAACCATTGGTAATTTTCCTTTTTTTAAGTATCCAACCTATTTTTAGATGCCCAAGTGTGCATTTGGATGAGTGTTTTCGGGTGCGATGGGAGGTGGAGGGGGCTTTGCAGAGTGATTTGCAGAGCCTGATGAAGTGTAGGTGCCCTTGACTCTGCCTTTCACTACTTGCCCTTGACGTACAGTAGTAAAAAAATGAAATGCAGTGTGTGCGCGTGCCTGTGTGTGTGTGTGTGTGTGTGTGTGTGTGTGTATGTGTATGTGTGTGTGTGTGTGTTGCAGCCGGCCAAATATGCTAGCAGATAGCAAATTGTGGTAGCACTGTGCCGGACAGAGACACAATGAATGAGATTGAGAGAGTGTGTATGAGGCGAGAGAGGAAGAGAAGGGGGGAGTGATAAAGAGAGAGGGGCATGTGTGTTAGATAGATGGAGGGAGTGATGTGCTGACAGGACAGGCAGACTTGGCTGCGAGGAGGAGAGGACACTAGCGTCATCTCATCTTTTTTTTTTTTTGTTGTCATCTGCTTTGTTGCTCTTTCGCCGTGTCGCATTCAGCACGAGGCAGAGGACAACAACACATGGAGGGCACATGCAAAGCACGGGCACAAATAAATAAACACCCCTTACACACATGTAGTCCTGCATGAAACAGCACAGGTGTGTGCAAAGTTTGTTTCCCTCTCTCTTTATGTTTCCGACATGCACACACATATAACATACATAATACATAAGCTTTTCTCCTCTGGAACAACCCCTCCCCGCTCTCCATCCCGCCCTCTCTCGTTCACACACACACAAATTGCAGCAGCAGTGATACGCTGCTGATGTTGGAGTGGAGTCAGTTAGCTAGAGAACAGTCTAGAAGCATCGTTCTCATCTAAATTATTCACATACACTCTGCTGGCTGCATTACAATGCTGAGAATGTGCACGCTGGTGTGTGCATGGATAGAGAGAGAAGAGGGGTACATAAGACCATCTGAGTCTGTGTATCTAATGCATACAGTGTGTGTGTGTGTGTGTGTGTTTGAGTGCACTGTAATATGATGTCTTCATAGTGCAACTGAGGCTGTGTCAAAGTGTGCACTTAGAGAGAGGCATAAACTGTGTGTGTGTGTGTGTGTGTGTGTGTGTCTCTAATATGCAGCACTTATCCCATGATGGGTTGATGATGGGCATGGAGTGGTGTAATGCATTCCTTTGGTCAAGACCTCAGCTTACACACTTGGTCTGTAATATGACACTGTTTACCAAACAGGAAGATTATGATCATTAAAAACTCACCAGTGGGTCACCAGGTACATTAAATCTGTGTTGCTTCCAAGCAAACGTTTCCTAATGCCACCATAGCTGTACTCATTTTCATCTGTCAGACGTGATTAAATATTAACATTGTGAAGCATGCTGTGTTATTTATTATAGTCTTGACTGTCAGAAATGTGTCAAATCTTCTGGCTCAGCTGAAACTGGCTTCACCAAACTTGTGACTTATGGTTAATGTTCAGTGTTGAAACATGTGACATGTGTGATACAGGTGACACATGTTACAGCCTTGGGTTAGGAAAGACAGACAAGGACTGACATAAATTTACTGTAAAATGATTTCATGAAGAGCTTAAAATTGAAATCTAATAGGATGTAAAATGTAAAAAAAAAAAAAATAACCAACAGCACAGTTCTTAAATCTGAAATAACTTCCTAACTACCCATGTTTTGCAAGCAGCACCATTAGGGTGTTTCTTCATAAATAGACAGCACCTGCTGACAAGAGGCAAACTGGTTCCCACTCAGAACACATTAAGAGTACTCCGGTGGTTTAGCAGTGTGATTCAAGCTCCAAAATCACAGCATACTACATTGCACATAATGCAGTTGAGTTGAATGAGGTGATGTATGTTTTCCAACATGGCTGCTTGTAATTGCGGTCTGAACAACATGAACCTGTGTATTTCAAACTCTATGTTCCCCAGTTTGTATCACAGGCTTTCTGTTAAAAGTTGTAGACACCATGGCAACTTGACAGCTGAGCAGCAAGGGTGCATGCTATATGGCTGTAAATGCCCTGAGCATTAAGTCCCTGGTTTGACTCCTGGCCAGCTGGATTTGCTGCATGCCATTCCCTTTCTCTGGTAAATTGACTGACTGACACTTGGTTGAGTGGCCCTTTTAATCATTTAAAATGTGCCATTGGTGGTATATTTATCTCTTTTATGCAGCTGGTGTCTTCTTTAGTGTGCAGTCAGCAGCATCTAATCTCCTCTCCTCTCTCTGTGTCCTTACAGCAACGGCCAGTTCAACAGTCTCTGGCCTCCTCCCTCTGTCGGGAGTCCCACTGGAAGTGCCTCCTCCTGACCCTCCTCATGTACGGCTGCTTTGCCACACTCGCCTGGTGCGCTCTCTGTCGGGTACCTGTTCTCGGCTCCTCCTCCATACCTCTTGGTGCTGACGACGATGCCACCTCGGCGGCCTACTACAATGACATCCTGCACTTGGAGAGTCCGTGCTCTAGTGGCTACGTCTACATCCCCCTGGCCTTCCTGGCCATGCTTTATGTGGTTTACCTGGTGGAGTGCTGGCACTGCTTCTCCAAGACGGCCATGTTGGCTCATGCTGAATTCCAGGTATATGTCAACCTGTTTTAGCATTGAATTTAGCATTGAGCAAAGTGGCCTAATAGCTTGAAAAAAACACATAAACCCATCACAGAACTGGCTGTGGAGGCCACTGCTGCCATACGAATCCAGCAATAGGTCTATGACCTTGAGCTAGACATAAATAGAGGAATCTGTTTACTCATTGAATCTTGTTCAATATGACAGTGTCAGCAAAATGCCCACAAATAAAGAGGATAAGTAAATAGAATGGTGCTGTATTAAATGTCTGCAGACAGTTGCTGTTCAGGAGAAATACAGGATAATTAGAACCCAAAACAGTGCTAATTTTCATGCAGCAGAGTCAGAATTTTTCACATATCATGGGGAGAGAACATTGTTTTACTTTGAATTTCCTTCTCGTGTGTGAGGAAAATAATACTTGCCCACTCATATGGAAATAAGATGACCTGTTCTGGTCTGCTCTGTCTATTATCAGGTTTTCCAGGAGCACATTGCTCCAAAAGAACAGTGCTTACTGCTCATCCGCCACTGCCAAAAACAAAGTATTTTTTATGTCAGTCCAGACTGTCAAGGCACATACCCCGTGATTACGACAGCCCTAAATAGAGAATACAAAGCAAATCATAAAACCATAAACCTTGGCAGGACCTGTTTTTCACCAGATTGCACAGGTTTAACTCTGCTGTATGCAAACAATAGGAACTTAATTGTTTCTGCCACAGCAAACATCTTTATATTATAGAGAGTTCATCCTTATTGTGGAAGAAAATCTTTACAAAAGCCTACAGAATACATTTTTAAATAGTCTAAGTTAGTTTTAGGAAGTATGCCACATACTAGAATTATTTTAAATGTAATTGTTCTTTAAATCTTTGATACAGGAAGTGTACGAGCGTGTGCAGAGACTTCAGCAGGCCACACCCTGTATTTGGTGGAAGGCCATCAGCTACCACTATGTGAGGAGGACGAGACAGGTGACACGATACCGCAACGGAGACGCATACACAACCACACAGGTGAGGGGAACTCTTCCTAACACACACACTTTCTCCCACTTTCACTCTTTTCTTTTTATATTAATAGCTACACTGTACAACCTTGAGTTATAATTTTGAAAACTTTTATAATAACTGCTATGCAAATCTTAATTTCTCCTATAGTGAAATATTGCGGGGCTGTGTGCAAACAGCTGTGTGCAGTAAGAAAAATATTCTATTTAGTAACCATGCTTTATTGCTGCTGAAACATATATGAAGGTTAAAATACCCTCCCAATAACTTGATTCTTCCTTTCTCCAACTTCCTCTTCTCCCTCCTCTACTGTATCACTCTCTCTCCCTCCTTCCATGCCCTGCTCCCTCCTTCCTCAGGTCTACCATGAGCGGGTGAACACTCATGCCTCCAGTTCAGAGTTTGACTACGCCCGCTATGGCGTCAAAGACGTATCGAAGGAGCTGCTGGACCTGCAACTGCACCCTGCAGTTCGCCTCCGTTTCACCAAGTGTTTCAGGTTAGACACCCACCACAACTGGTCAAAGGATACATCGGGGAAGTTGATTAGATAGTTATTTTGAGGGATAAACAAGGTGTTAACTAACCTTTTGTGCTCTTTAGCTTCTCCAGTGCTCGTGCTGAAGCTGCCTACCTCACCCAGGTAAGATGTGGTTCAAATAATTATCATATTTGATATAGGTACTTCTTCTTTATTCCTATGAATAAAGAAGAAGTTGCTTCACTGCTAATTCTTACATAGCTAATCTGTTCCATCCTTTTTTCTGTTCCTCGAAGCGAGCTCGCTTCTTTGGTGAGAACGAGGGCCTTGATGACTACATGGAAGCCAGGGAGGGAATGCACCTGAAGAACGTGGACTTCCGTGAGCACATCCTGGCGTTCCCAGATCCTGCTCACCAGCCGTGGTTCTCAAGGCACAGGGTGTTCTGGCTAGCCTCAGCTTTCCTCCTGTCATGGCCGCTGCGGGTGGTGTCAGAATATCGCACAGCATATGTCCACTACCATGTGGAGAAGCTGTTCGGGGAGGACGAGGATGCTAGTGGAGGAGGTGGAGGAGGACCAGGTGGAGGCGGAAGAGGGGATGGGACTGAAGGTGGGACTGAGAATGGAATCCACCCAGGAGGAATTGGTATTGGAATTGGTCTGAATGGGACCAGTTACAGAGCAATCTCTCGGGTCAACACAGTGGACATGACAGAATTGGAATGGCACATCCGCTGTAACCAACAGATGGTCCCAAGCTACTCTGAAGCCCTCCTTATGGACTTGGACTCAAGTGGGGGGACAAACCCCACGGCCTCTACACCCATCTCTGGGCCTCCAGGCACCACCCCAAACCAGGTGACCAACCCGCCTCCTCTGGCTCTGCCTGTGGTGTTCAACTCAGCTTACCTCCTCCAGAGCTGCCCTCGTTGCCGGAGGACAACGTCAAGTTCCAGTCTTCCCTCCAGGCTAAGGGCCCCGATGGGAACCACAGCCCTCCTAAACGCTACCGTGGCAGGGATCAGGGCAGCAGGGCCAGGAGGTGGGGGTATAGGAGGAAGGTTGGTGCTCAGTCGGAGTGGATTCTCACTAGGGAGACTGGGAGGAGGACGCCAGAACAGCCTGTTTCATTCAAGAAGCATGGGGGGAGGGCTGGGAGGAAGCAGGGAAGATGGAGGAGGAAGTGCCGGCGGAGGAGGTGGCGGAGGCGGAGGTGGTGGAGGTGGAGGATTCCTTGGGCTGGGTTCAAGACAGGACAACGAGGAGACCAGAGGAGTGCTAGAGGGAGAGGGGGATGACGAGGAGGAGGAGGAGCAGGAGGAGGAGGTGAGAAGAGGGGAAGACAGGGGAAGGGGAGGCAGAGAGAGGGATGAAGAAGCAGAGCAAGACAGCGGAGGAGGAGGCGAGGGGAGGGAGGGCGAGAGGGATCGTCCTCCATCCTACCAGGACGCATTCTTCTTCCCTGTCCTCATTATACACGGAGAGGAGAGCTGCCATGCTGGAGACGACATGTGACGAACAGAAAAATCAACACATCAAGAGGAAGAAAGCAAAGACAGAGGCTGAGAGAGATGACAGAACGGAAAGAAGAGAGTGGATCACAGAAGAAGGGGATGAGGGAAAATGAGATTTGATAGACCTGAAGAATGAATGAAATGAGAACCGAATGAGGTTGAAAGAGTGGCGTTGGTTGACAGCATACCAACCACAGAAACAGAAGATAAAAAATGAGTCAAAGCATGAAAGGCAAGGATAGACAGAATTAACAAGGACAGAGGGAACAAGGGAAGAGGAAAAAGAACTACAGTGGGTTTAGTAGGAAGGGAGTGTGCTGGAAGAGGGGAGGAGAAACAGAAAAGTCTTAGAGAGAAAAAGTAGACCGCTACAGGGGATTTGAACAGATTCAGTGCATAATGTAAAAAGACAGGAAACACACTGGTTCAGAGGAAGATGAAAGCTGATAGTGCAGGAGCGAGATAAGATGGAGTCTGAGAAAATGAGTGAATCTTCGCAATTGTAGACTTTGTCACACAGAGATTGTGTGAGAAAGAGGGTGACGGATCAGATACCTGGGAGGAATGGAAAGACTGAAAACTTGTCTATTTCCAGATATATCTATGCAAGAACAGGGGTGGAAGGAGTAACAAGTCTAAAGATAGCAACTGGAGAGCAGTGGAGAGACTCCAGACCAGCTGAAGTGGTAGTGGGTACTTTTTCAAAAGGCACAGAAGTGGAGACACTGCGAGAGGGTATTCTGAAGCCTGGAAGGTTCGGTCTTGGTTCAGGAGACTAAAAATACGGCTTTAAAAAAAAAAAAAGAAATGTTGAAAGAGACAGGAAATACTAAATATTTCAGATTAGGGAGGAAACAGATGAGATCTCAAAGGATTACAAAATGCACTGTAGAGAACGGGAGGGAGAGAAACCATGACATGCTATCGGCAAGGTAAATATAAAAAAAAAAACAGCAAGGGAGGAGAGTAGAAAATACAAGCATCAGAGAAACAATAGACAAAGACAAGAAGTAGAATACAAAATTAGACACTATACTGATCATGACAGACCAGATTACACTTACACATTCACTAAATCTTACAGATAATTCATGCAGATTCTTAAAAAGTCACAGAACAGAATTATCAAAGATCTCAAGAGGAGGAGAAAACAAAGATACAGGATTCATCACAGAGATGAAACGCCCTCTGAGCAGCAATTCTTCAGTCTAATCAGGAAATCTAAATAACATTCAAATAGTTTCCCCTTGTAACGTTTTCAAACAGGCCCCCATGACAGATAAGGTTTTTTTTCCTCAGATCTTTTAAGATTTAATATACAACTTCACACAACACCTGACTAGCAACTGTAACAGTTACAGTCCCAATAAAAGAGGAGAAACATTGATTTCCTCCGTGTCTCCTCATACCATCTTACTCCTCACTTCACCATTAGCTTCCCCACCACTCTGTGTCCATTACAGATATGGAGCTGAATGAAAAGATCCCATAAGAAGGGGAGCATCTGCTTCCTCCACCTCTCAGCCTTCCCCACTCCTCTATTCTCATGCTTCTACCTGCTCTCCGCCATCCATTTCATCACCTCTTCTGTTCTCCTTTCTCTCTTCTTCACCCCTCTCTGCACAGAAAACCATAAGTTACAGGTGCAGAGGTGTAATTCTCACTAACACATCTTTTGAAAAAAAAAACAAAAAAAAACATGACCACTGTAGCTTGGAGCAACAGTTTTGCAATTAGCACATGTTGTGTTATAAGTGAAGTGAGAGAGTCTTGTACTAAAATAGATTCACTGCATTTATCATTAACTTCCCCTCCTCTTTTTCTCCATCACCTTCAGCTCATCCTGTTCCTCCTTTTAAAGTGGTGGATATGTGATACACCTCTCTATGCTACTGGAGATGGAGAGATCAGATTTCATCTCCGCCTACTCCATATATCTCATGTCCTCCAGGCTGAGCTCTCTCCTCTTGAATCAGACTTTATAAACCAGATGTCTCTCGCTACTTTATGTCTACATATTTTGAAAGAAACAGAATGAGATTTCAACAAATTCCACGGGTGCTTTGATCAGTGGATGTACTTTATTCGTAGAGGAGCTAAAGATGTAGACAAATTGGCCTTTAAAAACACTGACTTCAGGCAGAGGTTGCTAACAAAGGATGTCATTTTCATACAAGATGAGTAAAATGCTAATTACCACCAGTTATGCCTGTGTAGTTGTACTAGAATTTGTACAATTTGTACCCAAAGATAGACCTGTGCAGTAAGAAGAAGAAAAAATACAATAACCAGAAAACCCTCCTGCAATATCAATACACTATATAAGACAGTGTGTGTTTAAGCATGAAAAAAACCTCTTTATCTCATTTATGTCCATAGTATTGGACTGCATGGGAAGTAAAACTTGACCTGTCAAGCTCAGCTGACATTTTCATAATTAATACTAGTAGAAATTTGACCTTTGCTTTGTATTTTTAGTGTAGACAACAAAATTGCTGATGACAATTTCCAATATTCAGATAAAACCCACAATATGATCACAGTGATCAGTAATGCCCAGCTCTTTGATTGTGCCATGCTGCTACCTCCTCCTCTTGAAGAACCATCTGCAAATAAGTAACAGTGCTCTCTAAAACATTGCCTCACTGTGAAACGTGTAAAAGTTAGCTGGCATAGAGATGCATGTAACTCAATAATAGCTATTGTGCAAGACCTACTAATAGCTATGTGGCAAATACGGCTGCCATTGCAAAATGCAGTGCCAAAAAGCAGTGATCCATGCTCAGTCAACACAAATTTAGATGTTTTAGACAAATCTAGAGAAGGGCACGGACTTCAATCCATAGGGATTAACTCTCTTTCCTGCTTTCTCAGTTGATATGTTTTCAATGAAAATCAGCCCAGGGAGAGGCGACTGGCACAGACAACACAACCATCAGTGCTTTGATGCATAATACTTTACAAAGCACACTAAACCTGCTACAGTAATAAGAAGCAGTTAGAGTAGTTAGGTGAACATTTCTTAATCTTCCCTGCATAGTGCCCTTCAAAGGTCACTTCAGCCACTTTGTTGGATGTTGGAAGGGTCTCCCTCGCTCTCTATCTGCTTACTTTGGACATGATACTGAAAAGCACACTGAAAGAATGAAGTTGGAGAGAAATCTCTTACATGAGGAGTTTCCTGAAAATGGAGCAAGAGTGATGCTTCATACACTTTATGAATGAAAGAGATAATGGACATGTCAACGAACACACACACACACACACACACACACACACACACACACACACACACACACACACACACACACAGGCACAGAAATATGTAACATCCAACCTGGATTCAGCAGTGACAGCAGGGAATGTCCTCTCAATGAAACTTTCTGGAAAGAAAAAGTAGAGCATGAGTGCTGACCTGGTTTGGTGTACGGGACACATTCACGCACAGACGCACATACACACACACTGACACACATTCACATACACTGATTCTGGCTGACGGATCTTCGGTAGCTTTGGGGGACATCAAGCTGAACTGGGAGAAAACTAATGGACGAAATAATTAATGGAAGAAAACTGGTCGTGAAAAGCAAGAAGGACAGGTGTTTCTGTATGACCGCAGAACTGGAAAAGGATGAAAAGACAAACAGCCACTGAAAGGCAGAAAGAGTGAAAATGTGAGATTAAAAGACAATTATTTTTACAGCTATTAATCATTATCTCAGTCTCTTGACTTGTGGATAAAATTGTCTCCATTAACGTCCCTTAACAAAAGAAAAAAGCACTAAAAAGCACTGAACACACCTCTGTGTTAATCTGATTTACTTGCAAGATCATGTTGCTTTCACTAATTTTCTATCACTTGCTTTGTTATTTTGTTAAATTGTAATAATATGACATTTTTGTTCATGTAGCCAGTCAGCCGCTTAAATTTAAAATAACTCGTGCTGAACTCCAGTTTAAAATCTGACTGCTTTTACATTTCTATCTATATACTTTGGCACCACAAGTGACAAAACAAGACAATACAATTGAGTCTGTAATTTGCTACTTTTATATCATCTGCATACTTGAGTAGACATTATTTAAGGTTGTTTAAGTGATGTCTGAAATCTAAATGCCTTTGTAAGCTTCAGAAATTTCTCATGTCTTTTCTGTTCTTTAATTTTATTTCTTATTTTTGTAAAACAGACTTTGCTCTCAGCTTCCCAATGAGCTTAGGTCGGTGAGTCTGAATTGCAAAGGGTGCTTGGACCCAGTTGTACTTGCTTTCAAGTCTAGTTTGTTTATTTATTTATTTATTTATTCTTTTGAAACAGACAGGTGTATTTCACTCATATGTGTTGTTACTGGATATTTATATGGTGTTTTATTATCTCAGAGTGTGTCAAAAGTGTGTCCTCAGCCGCTTCAGGTGTGCCAAGAGAACTTTGTGCCCATGATGTCTTACACAAACACACACTCGTGCGCTTGCATGTTACGTCACAGCAGTAAAGCAGCCATTATAACAGCTTATTTTAGACTAGAGTGACATTAATCCAATACCCATACTCGCCCCACACATGCAGCATCTTAATACAAACATGCACACACACACACACACACACACACTGAAAGCATGGAACTGTCCTGCTATGTTGCCTTTGTGTCCGATGTTGCCAACTTTTTTGCTCAGGATTTCAGTTAATGCTGCATTCCTGTGTCAACACACGCTCTCTGTCACACACAAACCCATTAACATGCCAAAGCGAAAAAAGGAAAAAAAAAAAAGAAAAAGGAACATCACAGAGAAAATACCTGTGCACAGAGACATGAGCAGCTGGTACAGGTGGCTGCACCAAGTCCACACTGCGTTCTATAGTATGATCTGTACTGAAACGTGCCACTGCCTCAGATAATTACATGAGGTGACAACAGGATGGATTTACTCATTGTTTTATACCTATCAGTTATCTTTATTGACAAAATGCGCAGTTTTGTCTGTTCATGTTATTTATTTTGTGCTGAGTAAATCCACCTATTGTCTAATAAGTTGTTTGATTGGTTAAACCTGGAAAAAAGGTGTTTTTGTCCACTAGGTGGCAGCAAAGCCCAACATATTGTGACGACTCAGACGTGTGGCACTGTATTTCAAGGCTAAACCAACAGTGAATCAGACAGGGTAAAATCAGCTGCTGTCCTCCTCTCTGTGGGCTGAGACTTATGTATGTTCCACATTTGCACACAGCCAGTGATGTCAAACCAGGTAATTTGTCTTTGGCAGCTGATAAAAAGCACCTGCTGTGACATCACCAGTTGATATGTGGCCAAAAGTGTAACATACGCAAAGGTTTAAACACACACAGAGCGGTGTAGTCTGATGTGATTGTGCATTTATCTTCTAAGCCTCCATTGATGTTATTTTTCTTTCACTGTGACTGAATGTGTTGCAAAGCAATATTGCCCATATCCCTGCTTTCTGGCTGGACTTGTATATGTTGCTAAGCAGCTTTTCTGAACTTATAACCACAAGCAATGGGAGCTTCAGTCATTGAAATGACAGCACTGTTATAGAGATAAACGCAATGTATTTTTGACTGAGCCTCCATTTCTACTGCATAACTCATAGTCTGGCTGTGTTGCTCTATATGACACAAACTACAAATAAAAGGATAGCGGGGGAAGGTGGTTTGGTTTGTGATCAACATTTTCAAAAAGACCACTCTTAAATAAACATCTGTCTACTTGTGCCCAAAGTTAGCCCACATACAGTTTATTCGTTCTGTGTGGGCACAAAAATCTGTTCTTGTTTTTCACCTTTTTATCAACATCATCACTTGACTATCTTATAAAATGCTCGAGCAATTATGGCCGATGTATTGTTGTCAATACTGTTACTGTTTCTCTTGTGGTCATGGGATGAGTTGAGTAGTCATACCAAGTTTGTCAAACACTGTAAAAAAAACATGTCTAAAATCGGTTTGACTTGAAATCACATGAATTCCAGCTGCATCCTCTGTTTTCATTTGCAGATACACTCTGTCTGTCTAATGTGGATACTACAAACCATCAGGTAACAAGTAGAAAAATGTGATCCATTGACTATATTTCACACACAGCCATTATACCACTGTTGACACTGGGCTATTGCACTTGCCACCAACCATACATAACATACATTTATATTAAGTAACAATTGATCCAAAACAGAATTCAGGGTATTCCTTTGACGACTGACCTCAGACACTTTAATGTGAATTTGTGTGCATTAATAAGTCTCCCTCAGAAGTAAAAATAGCAGCCAAGATTACTGTCTGTTCTTTTCCACAGACACTTGTCCACTGTTCTTTCTGCATTGAATAATAGCAATTTTCCATTGTTCAAAAACTGTATAGTACCTGTACTGAGCCTTGTATCTGTATGATACAGTATCAGAACCCTTTGTTTTTGCACTGGAATAATGAGCAGCTGTGTATTGTTACATATTCTTGATGTCACCACCTTCAGGCAGTGCTTTATTGTCCTGAAGTGGACACAAAAGACAATAGAAAATAACACCAAAATGACGATTGTATATAAAAACTCATATGCTGATAATCACTTCAGTATCACATGACTGTAATATGTCAATACAATCTTGTCTGAGTTTAAGGCAATACAGATATTCAGTGTCTGAGTAAGGCTCATTTTATGATCAGGGTCAGATTATATTTGTTGTCGACAAAATGTGGTCGTAATTAGCGTTAGAGCTGCAGTGGCTACTCCAGTAACACCTCGCATTTACATTTACTATGTCACCTGATTGTTAGATGAGTATCATCATTGGACAATAAAGCTACAAAAAGCTGCATTCATGTAAAATCACAGTGGATTCCACAAACTCTGACTTAGCTTGTCAAAGCAGCAAGAGCCTCAGCTCTCTCAGTTTCAACCTCAGAAGAGATGATCATGTTCACATGACATTTCAGGGTGTTCTTATTTCATTTCTTGCTAAATATTTAATGCTGCTGGATTACTTGTGAGCTGTCAAACAAATGAACTGTTACCACAATGTAGTTGTTATGTACATGCAGCCTCTATGGAGTTAAAACAATAATGTCACATACAATGCATTATTGTCTTACACAGTGATGTGTAAAGCCAGGAATGGGCTTTCTGTTCAAGCACTGTCAAGCAAAATGTCCTCAGTATTTAAGCTAATTAATATGTAACTGATAATAAGATTGTCAATATCACACCAGATTATAGGTGTTGTCGCTGGCCTGTTTAAGATAGTGTAATTATATGATTTGAGTGGATGATGACAGAAAAGGTAATGGAGCTGGTGGCAATAACGCTGTTAGCTGATGCGATCCTGGCGATGATGATGACAATTAATTATCATGGAAGATACAAATAAAGTCAATCTGCTTGGTATACCAGGGTTCAGTCTTGTGAAATTTTTTACCCAATAATACCTACAAATTTCTAAAGAAGATATTATTGGGTTTAACCATATGCTTGTAATAGATTTTCTTTTTCTTCTTCCCCAGCTTTGTTAAAACATCTTATGTTTGCTAATGATTTTAGAAAACGACACTCTTTGACTTAAGAGAGACCTTTCTACAGATTGAGAAAATTGACTGTAGTGATGTCATGCCAGCCTGGATGTGGCGATTACAAATTGTTAACAGAGAGCCTGTGTTATGGAGTGATGAAAGATGTGGCATTTACAAGGCATGCTTTATTTAACCAATTCCATTCTCACAAGCACACAAAGTGAAATATATGTGGTTAATGATTTTGCTGAATTTATTCATTCTGATTTTTCTAATTCTAATTTATAACAGCACTGTGAAAGTTCCCCAGCTTTATGGAAGTACAATACTAAATCACAGGTTAGGGGCCAGCATCACTCAGATTCAGTAATGCAGAGACAGGATGTTGCATGGGTTTTGGTTTAAGTCTGAGAAGCTAGCCTCAGTCAGATTTGAGAATTAATCAGGATTATTAAGTACTACAGCTACTTGGTCAACCTTTCTCAGTCTACTAAATTAATCTGCTACATAATAGATCATTTGAAAGGTTGTTATGTTTGTGTTATTGATGATCCTGGCCCAGTAGTGTGCAATCAGTACTTCCTTGTGTTGGTAATTTTGGGTGTCTCATTAATCTCAGGTTGGTCTACTGCACATACAATATTCATAAATGTTATTAACATTTCCGTGCATTCAGGCTGAGTATTACAGGTTATAATACACGTTGTTCATGTTTATGTGGCATGTCTGTATTTAGATTTTTCCCAGGATGGGCTTGGTCCTGTATATGTGTGTGTTTGGGGAGCACTTCCATCATGTTAAACTGATTTGACGTGGATTGTGTCTTCCTATTCAGGCTTCTCTGTATTTGTTTATCATCTTAATAGAACAACTCACACTACTGACACCAGTAACTTGGGAGGGAGCCGAGTTTAAAGCATCATTCTGTTGCATTTAAAGTATCTGTTTATCTCTGCTATCGTGCATTTGTCATCTGATTTGAATGCTATAGATACTGACAGCAGAGTACAACTTAGTTATGCTCATCCCTTGAGACTGTCTACAAGCTCTGCTTTAATGTTTTCATCTCCTTTTTCATATAAATAATCAAACAACAAAGTCTGAGTCATGTTCAGTACATATCAGATACAAACTGCTTCAAACTTGGGATCCTCTGTGAGCCAAACTTCACATTAAATTTTCTTCCGCTTCATAGCACTGGTGCAGGAACACTAGCTGTTAGTGGCTGCATCTGATCTCACAGTGCATGTTAGTAGATTTGACACTAGAGGACAGCAGAGCGTTTGTATCATAATACTGCTTGTGCCTAGATGTTCTGTATATGAAGTGAATTTAAAGCCACCCTCCACTAAAAAAAAAGTTTCATTTATTGTTGCTTCACTTGAATAGTTTAGCTCCAATGTGGAGAATAATTTATTTGCTGACACTAAAGGTCCGTTTTCAAATGTTTCCACTGAAGCGTGAAAGTTTCTCTGTGTTAACTTTAAATCTGAGTTAAAGACATGGACGTATGAGGAGGATTTTGTGTCATCACAACTAATTTGGGTCAGCCAGTTGCGGGTCCAATATGAGACTTACATGATGTGTGTGATGTGGAAACTTGAAACTTCCACATCACATGCTCAAAATTGACTTTTCACTTACGCAGGAGACATCTTGCTTTTAGTTTTTAAACATTTGAAAAGAAACATTCATAGATTCTGAATTTTTCATAGAGGGAAAATAAGTAGATGTGCTTTGAGAATTTGTAAGTAGCTTATTGAAGTTTTTGGTTCTGCATCAGGCAAATATCAAATATCAGACTAATTATAGAGTTCTTTTTCTGTTTTTAAACATGTCTGGAGGGAGTCTCTAACCAGTTTATACTATGATATCTTTAATTATATTCTACTAGCATATGTCTCTTGAAATTCCCTTCTAACTTAATTGGCTTGATGTCTTTTCAGGCCACAGCTGAATCAGAAGCCTATAATGTATCTGCCTATACAGTGTCTAATCAGTAACCTGAGTCAACTGCTAAATTAAGTATAAAGTCATTCATTGGATCAGCTCTGATCCAATGAATGACAGCTCAGTGAACAGTCTTTATAACTGTCTTCCTGCCATCAAACATAACAGCATCATAAATAGCCTTGTGTCCTCACTTTTTATAGCCGTGTTTGCACTCGTATCAGTGTCTGTTTGCAGGCGTCTGTTTCCCCTCCCTTCACTCACACTATCAGCTGCTGGTGTTGACAGTCTTCCTGATGCTTGATGTTCCTCCACAGATCTGGCTTTGTTGTTTCTCTGCCTCGCTGAGCTCCTGGCTGCACCTGCGGCTGTTTGCCCAGCTTCTTCTCCTGGAGGAATGGTGGGGGAGAAACAGAGGAAACCCATTTGCTGTTGGAAACAGGTGGAGGTAATGTAAAAAAAAAAAAAAAAGATAAAAATAATAAAAAACAGAGAATACTGGTTAAGAAAAGCAGGATTTCCAGTCATAGCTCTACTGATTTATTGTAATTTGCTGGTAATTTGCAGCAATGTGTCCCCTCTTGTAAAATGTTAAATTACCCAGAGTAGCTCTGGGCAAAAATGTACATCATAATTAACATTGAAATAGTGATACATTCCCAGTATGCATGAGTGACTGAGCAGGATTCTACTTCATAATAAATGGTGATAGTCTTTTGTTTTTATCAGCCTGGGCTCCTCTGACCACTTGGTGGTGCAGTAGCTCCACAGCCTTAAACAAAACACTTTGTACTCAGTTAAAATCAAACCTCAGACAAAAACAAGAAAACCACCAGAGCTCCACATCAAGGCTACAGCCCTTGATTTTCTCAGAAATACCCAAAAGACAAAATGGATTAGCAGACATTTGCAAAAGTTTATTTGAATAAAGCTCGTTTATAATTGGTAAAATTAAGCCCCGTTTTACAGGCCTGGATCCATAACAGCACTCAGCGAAGTAGTTGGAAAAAACTGTGCGTGAATATGCATGTGTATCAAGATCTCACCTACTGTATCCTCTGTGAATTATGTAATTTATAGAATTCGACAGGGGGGGATCAGAATATATGTCTTAAATTTATAGTGCAGAGCCTGAGGGGGTAAAGCGCTTTTAATGAAAATAGGAATTAATTGCATCTAATCTCTCAGTCGTGAATGTTCAGCAGAGCATTTAGAGAGTGTTCTTCAGTTTCCAGGGGGAGCTTTCAACTGGGATGGGAAAAATAATTGACACATATGGGTCCTGAGTTTAACTCCATGTTGAAAATACCGTCAAACTGCTTTTCAGATGTGTTCAGTTTTGTTGTTGGCTACTTTCTTTACCCAGAACCTCTGCACATTCTCCTCAGCACAAAACGCTTTCAAAGTGTTTCACGAGGTAGCAGTAAAATAAGTCTGGAGTCACAGAGCAGCAGTCAATTCTTGAGAGAGGAGAGGGAGACGGGGAAGGGCAATGGAGAGGAAAAAAGGGGTTGGATGGAGAATCGTACTTTTTAACTTCACACACACACACACACAGTGGCGGCCGCAGCAGCAGCAGCCTGCTGTGGAGTCTCTTGCTGAGTGGGGCTGAAGTCAGTGGAGCGAAGGATGAGGTGGAAGGAAAGAGGGAAGGACTGAAAAAAGAGGGACTGAAAAAGTGAGGAATACATAACAAATCTGAAGTGACATAACTGGACATGCTTTGGCTCGCCCCAAAATAACACACTGATCTCTGCCTGCTTTTTCTCCCATCTGTCTGTTGCTATATTTTGTTCCTCTGGTTTACTTACAAGAGGCTTTTTAAAATCTCCTCCACCTCACCCTTCTTCCCACTTCACCCACTTTGCTTGCCTCATTGTTTTCCTCCAGCTGTTTCTTTACCTCTTTCCTTTCCTTTCCTTTCCTCATAAAAATATAAGCATTCATGTATTCGTTCTCATCTTCAAGCTTTGCGGTGGTACTACCCACCCACCCCACATTCTCTCCTCATCCCCCGCCCTCCTCCTCTCTGTTCCTCCCGCAACTCCCTCCACTACCTCTCCTCTCTGTCTAATAATAGCCTTAATGTGTTATGAGTATGCAGTCTGTCCTGCTTGCAGCAGCTCAGCACTCCCTGCTTCTCTCTCTGCCCCCCCACCCCCCCTTCACTCCCGCCGCTGGTATGCTGTTTTTCTCGCCCTCTCTTCCATCTCCCACTTCCCTTTCTCACATTTCTCCTTCCCTTCTCCCTCCATATGTCTATTTGTGTTTTGCTGTTGGTGTTATCTCACCCCCTTTTTCCCTCTCCCTTTGCTGCCCATTCCTTCAGCCCCCTCCCCTCTCTTCCCCCTCCTCTCGTTTCCGTGTGTTGCACGGACATGGTGTGAACATGCGGTCCTCTTCCTCACCCCTCCTACTCCTTGGCATCTTTTGTCTATTTCATCCTTTCATCTCAGTTCTTTTTATCCTCTTCTCTGTTTGCTCTCTTTGCCTAGGCTGCCTCTTTTAGCCATGTGTACATGTGGTCCTTAGCTCCCCAACAGACCTCTATCACTCTTTTTTCTCTCTGTGCCGTCTTGTCTCCATCACACACACCTTCCCTCCGTGTGCACCTCTCCCCCCTCCCTTTCTTTTGTGCTTTTCTGCAGGAGTGTGTACCATGCAGGCTGTCTGCCTTTACCCTTTTTGCCATCTCTCTTTCTCCCTCGAAACTTTGCGAGCTTGTCTCATCATATTTCCACATGTGCTGTATTTGTGTCCATGCATGTATCTGCTGATGTGTGCATTCTTGTTTAGAAGTGTGTGTAGCACGAGTGTGTGTCTGGGAAATATGCACACACACACACACACACACACACACACACACACACACACACAGATGAAAGCAAAGACATTTTCTGGTTAAATTCTCAGTGTTACCATGTGAACCTCATTACTGCACCCAGGTAGAATATGAAAGAATGGAGCAGACCGAGAACAACAGCAAGGGAGGGTGGATATTTTCCTTTTCACACAATTAGACAGGCAAGCAGACATGCTTTCCTGTCTAATGGAGGTCTGTGTCTGTCTGGACTCTCAGACTCTACTTGTTAAAAAAAAACAAAAAACCATTGGTGCCTGCCACCCATTAAGTAGTTCTATACGTGTTTTATCCTATAAGACATGACATGGGCAACACCAGTTCCACACATTTTGGAGATGCAGGCAAGTAAAACTGAGAGTTGTATAATTAGGATGTTTGCAAAATAAACCTTAAAGGTTGTTAGAATTGGTGGTCAGAAACTTTAAACTTTAACTTTAATTCAACCACAATACCACTTTGCTGGAGAAAGCCCATTTACAAAATACATGAAAATTTCTTTACTCCCAGAGAGCAGGAAGCTAGAAATGGAGAGAGTCTCAACTTGTTCACCTATGAAAGTGTGAGGAAGGTCCAGGGCATTCAACCTAAGGGAGCCTAGCTGACCTTAGCTCATTGGATATTGCCTTTTGTGTGGTGTATTTATAACCTACAACTGGTCTCATTTTATCTCAAAGATGTGGCCATCAGTTCCATCAGGTCTTGGTGACAGCGAAGCTGAGATCAAAAATGATTTCAATCAATCAATCAATGGGCAAAATGTGGTTGAAGTAAAAGCTGGATATATGTGTACGTTATGTAGCCTACAATATGTCATGTCATAAGACAGTCATTTAAATTTAGCCTGGTTTTGATGAATGTCATTTTTTTCACTAAATCATCAAAGATATATATCATTGTAAATTGCATAAAAACAACTGAGGAATTTTTGAGCTGACATTGATTTTACATCTCAGAAATCTTAACAACAAACACCATAATTCTCAGTTGGCAATAACCTGTAATTTTCAGCGAACGTAGGAGATTATTTCCGGAGTGAATTCTAAAATAGTCCAACTAAATCTACCTGACACAAAGTATCCCCCGTGTGACGTATAACAAACGCACCCTTTCAGATAGAGCAGTTTATTACAGTTAGCCACGCCCACTTGTTCGCGCGTGCAAGCTGCACTGTGCACACCTGGGAAACACTGCGGTAGTAATTGCGGCCGCTTGCGTCCATACTCCAAAAATGAGCTAGCTTGTGTATGAAAAGTTCGATAAAGTTTCCTCAGGGCGACTTTGGAAGGCGTTTTGGAAGAGAAAAGGTGTTTTTGTCACAGTCTCTGTGAGTTGTGTACATTACTTTTGTGTTGCGCATTTCACGGCGGAGTTTTTCTGTCCCAGACGTGACGTTTGGAGGCGACGCCTGGGCGTTTTTCCCTCCACTGACGGGCCGTCGTGAAACCACTTCTTCACCTCAGAAAGGTAGGGACCTGCTTGCTATCATGCTTTTCAGAAAATGTGCTTTGGCTGAGTGTTGAGCATGCTGGCTGTGTAATAATTTGCTTGTGTAATGTCAATTCTCTTTTCTCTCGTGCTGCCATGGAGAATTGCCATTAATTGTGAATTGAATGGCGTTAAGCTAATATTTTTCTTGGCAAATGTTGGGAATTTGAGTTACAATGCTTTTCATGCTGTTCATGTATTCAGTGTTGGACTATACATGGTGTCATGTGCAGATTTGTACAGAATAGTACAGTATTCGCTTAATTGGGTATCTCAATGGCTTTTTTCACAGACAGGAAGTGACGTTTACAAACACTTGTTTAGATAAAATCCCAGCTCAGAGTAGATTGTTCATATGTCAGCTTGCTTTACTGTTCCTAATGTAACATCTGTTTGCATCTGCTCCTGTTGTATGATTTATGCTGGTCCTTTAGCCACACTGTTGATGTTTAACCAAGATCATGGGTCTGGTCATCTGTTTTTGTTTGCTAGTTAGTTTGTTTGTCTCTACAGAAAATTTCTGCTAAAAGATATGAATTCCTAACTTTCAGTATACATAGTTTAAAATGATTTGCTGCCTTTTTCTGTTGCTACTTCTCAGGTTGATTAATAGGGTGGGTATCATTGTCACTCCACAGTCTGTCAGAGTCTATACCACTGGCTAAATTAGTCATAAATTCTGAACATTTTCTGCATTCACATTAGAACTCTGTCCCAGTTGGTTGTCTGAAATCGAGCGAAACGTGTGACCTAGTTCAGGCAGACATTTTCTGCACACTGCTACATGCATTTGTGATGTACTGTAATAACATATATATGCAGTGCACCCTGTAGGGGACCAGCGCTCCTCTCACACTTTTGCTCTGCCATGCTTTCTGCTGTGGCGCTCACCTGAAATCTTTGCAGGGCTTATGAAACTCCATCTCCCAGCTGTAGGCTTTGAGCATCTGTCTGCAGGATCTAGTCTAAGTTTCCCTGGGGGGGGGGAGAGTTATTATCAGTCTCCAATATTTGCAGTGCTGTGCTTGGTGGATTCTTGCAGGAAGTGATGAGGTCAGAGTGCAGACGACTGGTTCAGCTGAGAAAACCATCACTTTTTCCCTCCACACCTTTGTGTCTAGGTGCTTGAATGAACATGATCTAAGTTGTCTTATATTGTTATCATAATATAAGTAATGAACTCAGCAGCTGGGTATATTCACTTTAATCTTGTTCTGCAGAACTGTTTTGTTGTTAATTGGCTGTCATTAATCCATTAATTAGCATAGTGTGCTCTGCATGGAGGCTGTGTATGTATTTGCTGATATAGTTAAGTTTGTGTGTTGTATTTGTGCTCTGCGGTGTGTTCAGGCTAAATTCAACAAGCTCAGTATATGGTACAGTATATGTATATATATATATGTATGTATCTTTTCTGATTTCTTTCTTTCTTTTTTTTGATATTTGTCACAAGATACACATGATTTCTGAAGTGGGGTCTGCTAGAATACATTATACAGTGTATTTTGTGAAATTCAGGAGTGGGAAAGTAGCCACTGGCTATCAATATGTCTGTATACATTCCTGTTTGGGTGCAACACGTGTAGTCCTACTGTTGTAACAGGCAATTGAACTCAGAAACAGATTCAGCAGACGAGGTAGTAAGAGAAACAATCTTTACTTTGTTGGTAGTTGGGGTTAGTCTGAATCGAAATGGCAGCCAGGTCCAGCAAATACTGGCAAAGGCAAAGTTAATAAAGAGGCAAATGGTCATCAAAACTAGGGCATGAAGGCAAGACAGGAAAAGGGCTTGAGAGCTATAGGGCCATAAACAATCTGGCAAATGGGGCGAATACTACTTCACTAGTGTACTGGAGGCAGGAGACAGCAAGTGATTATTGTTATGTTAGAGAGACAGACCTAAGTTATCTGTTACATTGGACAAGTCAAAATCATCCAGCCCCAAAGACATGGCTGCTAAAAAAAGAGATGGTTCTGTTTGCCAGTCTGCCACTGTAAATTACTCTTACTTATTAAGCTTTTTTCAAGAGTGCATTTGCCCGGTCATAGATTGATGGAGTGGCACCACTCATCCATTTACAGTGTATCAATATTTGAGCAGCTGTAAAGGCCGTAACCAACCACTTGCTATTGAACTGATTTAGAAGCAGTGCATGTATACACTTATGTGGTTATATACGTAAATCTCTGAACTGTTTCATATTCCTGCACATACACTGCACTAGTATGTTGCTTCTTTTGATGTGTATTTTTAGTAGGTGTTTGCTGATCTGAGGTCAGACCTGTTGTGTTTATTCATCCATATAGAAGATTTCAAATTTTTCTTTTTCATTTATAGAGTTTGAATTGCGTAGGCTTGTCTCTCCCTCGCTGTTTGACAAATAAGGCATGTTTAGGCTGGACAGCATGAGGTGCTGCGAAGTATTGATTTTATTCAGAGTGAATGCCTAATTGGACATTGGGTGATTAAAACCTTCTTTGTCTTTGCAGTCGTTGTGGTGCTGTTTGATATCCAATTAAGTATGGGTTAACTCACTTTCTTATAGAACTGTCCAGGCATTAGGACTGATATTACTAGGCGAGCACATAGAAAAGCTCTGGAATGGCCATTGCTTTTGTAGAAGTCATTTTCCCCCAGAAGAGGAGGTCGTCCTTTCCATCTTTCAAACATTCTTCTCATTTCCTCAAGGACAGAGCCAGAGTTTACTTTCAATATGGTATTTCTGACAGGGGAAAATATGATGCCAAGGTAATGCCATGCGGTGGAAACTCAATATGAAAGACACTGATCAGGCACAGATATGAGATCAGAGAGAAAAGGGGGTGAAATAGGTTCAGTCATTGTATGAACTGTATGTGACCAATTTTATTTATGTCTTGAGGTGCTAGGAATTATTTACTCAACATATTAGGGTAGTGCTAGTAGGCTAGTACTCATGCATTTCTGTAGTTTGTAGATGCATGTATTGCATTGTTTGTCATTGCAATCTGTCTGCTAAAATCCAGGTCACTGAATTACTGAACAAAATCAGTGATTTGCAGCCATCAGATGTTTTGTTGTCAGTATCTAATATTGTAATTTGTATGCACCTGTTAACTCAGTCATTTTTGGCAGAGAATATATCTACAATATTTAATAGATGTATGTAAATAACGCAGGACCCTTGACCAAACTAAAAGAGAAGCATGAATATGTCATTTTGTGTAAGTGTTGTTGTGAGTCAGGTGTCAGAATTCAGCAGCCTTCGCACTAGCATAATGGACCACCAAGGGTTAAGTCACCTAAGGGTGCCAATGGAGGGGAAGAATATTTACAAGACTGCAGTGGCATCAAAACATTGTAACAAACATGACAGTAGAAAAATACAATAAGAAGATAAAGATGAGTAGAATAGATTGATGTTTCTTTTCTTTTCTCTGGTCATGATGCTCTGTTTAGTTCCAGTAATTTCCACCTGCGACTGGTCAGGCAGGTTAAAGCTTTCAGTATAAATGTGAATAAAAAATAAGTTATAAGTTATAGTTATATGTTTTTTGTGACAGCATAAGAGTTCATGAAAAGATATATAGTATACTGATATATATGTACAAGCCTTTCCTGAGCACTTTTCTTCGCTTCCTTCTGCTGAATATCTGCCTTCTATCTGCCTCCAATGTCAGGCCTATGTCTTGTGTGGCAATCTATCAGAAATGTGTAGCTGCTGGCTGTCTTGTGACAGAATATAGTGTATTCAAACACAGCTGAAAATGAGTCTGCTATGTGTAATGATGATGATTTTAAAGCCCTGGTTCTCATTGCATGTGAGTTTTCATTTTCTCAATCTTCTAAGATCCCAATTTGATTGAAACAGATTAGGTCTGTTCTCTTTTTAATTCATGCAACTGTCAAGTCATATCAGAACCAAGATGGTGAGCAATAACAGAAAACAAGAAATTTTGTTAGGTCTAGGGAAAGATTATGGTGTGAAATAAGTATTTCTTAAAGGTCAGAGGACCTTTGTTATCATGGTTATGTTAAGAAATATGCAGTTAAAGCTGTGGAATGGTTATGGTTGAAAGAAACAATGATGACTGTTGGTTTCAAACAATAAAGGGACACTGGTGTCCTGTGTCTCAGTCCTGTGTGTTGTGGTCCCATCCATCTACTCTGTTACTCCCTATGTAGACTTTTGTAGCTCCTTATACTCTTCCTTTTATCCAGTCATAATTACTATAGCCATTAGAGGTCACCTAACAATTAAATGAAATTATGTGCTGGCACAGATGACCTATGGTAGCATGTTTTAGTAGTGGACAGTCAGAATTGTAGATGCTGGTCAGTGATGAAAAAATGCCTCAAAAAGCAGGCAATCAGCTTATTCTTAATCAAGATGCTGCTTCCAGCAGCTGCTACAGTCCAACAGCTATTCCTGCTGTATTAATTGACTTTATTATATATTCAGGTGGCTGATGGTAGTCATAGCCTGGGAGAGTATTTGATCCAGTCTGACTCAAGTCTCTGATGTTTTTGGAAGGTCTAGAAATCCTCTGTAGCAGGGGATGAATATCAGTCTTTGTGTTTTATCCTCAGAGAAAAAGGACAGCAACAGAACGCAATACCAAACAGCATCAATGGACACTTGGAGTCCAGTGTCTATGTATTTCAGATGAAGTTGCTTTTTCAGAGCAGATGAACGATTAGAAATTCTGTCTTCCTTGCTCAACACAATTGCATCATTCTCAGCTATGCTGACTGATGTCAGGTGAAAACAACATTGATAGTGTTTTGGGACCAGAGTAATGGAAAGCTGTCTCCGATGTCTATCTTTTCATGTGCTTGAGATATTTGTGCAAAGGCATCATTTGCTGATGTGGCCAATCAGGTGCTGTTATGGTTTAAATGCCTATCATTTCACATATATTTTATATTTTTCTTTTTTCTCTGAAGTTAATGTTCCACGGTTTAAGATCAGGCAACTGCAAATCTGTTGTTGCTGTTTTTGTGGAATTTTGGAGAACCCATCTGACGCTTGGCAAATGTGATGGCAAATGTAGTCTTGGAAACAAATATTGCTTTGTTGCTTAATGTCAAATGCTTCTATCTGTCCTCTCTCCTTCCTTAATATTTGATAAGTTACTATGTTCTCTTTAAATCATTTGACACACCTTGTACACAACTGACACACATTTTTTCAGTACAACACATCTCAGGGTGGTTGTTGTGATCTTTTGTAAAATAACACCTGCTGGAGTAGTGTGTCTTTAAGCAGAGCCTTGCAAGAAAAAAGAAAAAAAAGATGAATGGACAGTGATTAAATAACAGCAGAGAGGTGAGTAGGGAGACAAAGAGATGGATAACAAGAGAGGGGACAGGATGACAAACAGAAAGCAATGTGTGTGAGAGTGAGATAGACCATGTGTCACCTTAACTATTCAGAGGAGTTCCCCAAAGCCAGAGGGGAATAAAAATACACTGTGTGTGTAAGACTTTTAAGACTCAGACTTTAGGTTTGCTGTTTATTTCTACAGTGGAGAGTAATGGTGGAGATAGGTGAAGAGGAAATTAGTTGTAGATTGCAGATAAAGCTAGTGCAGAGCCAGATTTGGACCCGTCAATCTGTGTGTAAAGTGTACACACCTTGTCCTAATTCAGCATGACACTTATTCATCTTCTCTAGTTCCTCTCCCACCTTTTCTGGCCCTGCCCCAGCTTCTGTGCTGCAGCGTTGCCTCCTTCTCTCCCCATTTTCATCCTTCAACAGTGCTGACCCTCCCACATATGTATTTGCATTTGAAAACACCTTGCATATTCCCTGCACATACTGTGTGGAAGACTGGACATTCAATACTCTTATACTTTTTTACCCAAAACATCAATATAGTTAACAAGGGAGATATAGTATCCTACATTTTTTGTATAAGTTATGATGTGTTCACATAGATTAGTTTAAGTTGTTTCCACATCAGTGTTCATGTTAGCTAAAATAAACTAGTATAGAAAGCTTAACTTCCCAGTCTACAGAGTGTGAGATGAGAGCATGCTCTTCAAACAGTTTTTGTGGGGTAGGACAGCAAATGGGAAAAACAGGACTCATCCTTTATGTAATCAGATTACATGTGTAATGTTCAATTCCAGTCATTTTGATGGTCAAATACTGTATAGACACATTGTCACATCATCCCTCCTCTCCCTTTTCACTCCTCCTTTATGCTGCTCTGAGTGTTTGCAGAATCTTTTTAAACTTTTAATTTGAATCATCTATGGCTTCCAAAAAATCAGCCTTCATCCAACCTCAGCCTCTCCTGCTAATATTTGTTTTTCTCACTACAGAAATTATTTTTCTATTCTTCCTCCACCGTTGCTGCTCCCTTCTTTCCCAAGATGAAAAATGGTGAGGACAAAATGTATTTATATATCAAACCATGCAGCATTTATATTATCATTATAGCTGGTTATAGCTTTAAATGTGCATTTCATTATGTGTGAACATAAATACAAAACTATATGTATCTGTGAAAATGAGATCTTTATGTGTGATTACAGAGTATGCGTAGGTGGAACATGTCTTTTAAGGTAGACATTTACTCTGTGTGTGTGTGTGTATGTATGTGTGTATATAACACTGTGTTTACATGAGCTTTGTGAGCACTAACCAAGCGGAAATGACAGTAATTAAATAAACGAGCTACATTTGCACCTGAGGGGAGAGAGACACGGAGGGAGAGAAGAAGAGAGAGTGAGAGAGACATACAAAAGCTGAAGCTGTTTCTGTATGCGAAAGAAAGGGACATGAAAGGGTGTACAAAGATAGGAGGATGGATTTCAAAGAAGACTTTGTGTAGGGTAGAGGTGTTGGAATGTAATAATAAGAGAGAGAGGGAGAGGGGGTTTGGGAGAGACCAATTACATCTAACTGTGACAAAATATTTCAAGCAGAAACCTATGCTGTTTTTACACATCTCACATTTATCATATACTATTATGTATACTAGAATGCTGTCCTCTCCTCCCCTCTTCCCCTATCCCCTTTCCTCTTTCTTATTCCCAGTCTTTATGAACCACAAATGAGGAGAGGAAGGTCTGCAGGCCCAGTAACCCAGAGAGAGCCACAAGCTTGGGCTTTAGGCATTACTATTCAGAAAAGCTTTACGTATCATAGCTTTAAGTGACCTACAAAAAACCTTGTCAAATGGAAATAATTCCTCCTATAGTGCTGTAATTTTTATGTTTCCTGACATGGCCGTGTATGGATTCAAGTGGAGACCTTAGCACTAGAATGCAACAAGCATTTCTTTTTAATGTTAAATCAAGCAGACACCCCTCTGTACTTCAGGTTACACCATGCTGCTTCAAAGACCAGTGGTGATAGTTCAGCTTTTTCTTTCCTTTTGATGAGCTGCACTGCTGATACAGTTGAGATTAAACACAATAATTAAAAGTTTCAAAAAATTCTTTACACAGAGAATAAGAAACTAACATGCTGTTATACATAATATCCTTTAGTCATTAGTTAGTTATTTTCTGCTGAAGTTGCAACACAGTAAAATGTACAGAAAAGAGGATTTCTTGACGCATAACATATGTTTCTGTACTACAGGTTGCACCACACAGCTCCAGAGGTGAATGCTGAGCCTCTGCAGCTTTTTTTTAAACTTCTAGTAACCTTTGCTGCTGATACATTTGAGATTACAACAAAACCACTTAATGAATAATTGACCTTGCAGCAATAGTCAATCTTGATGGTGCAACCTGGTGTAACAATGAAAGGGAGAAGATTACTTCACCTTAACGCTGTCATGAGTGTAAAGGTGTGTTCACATGACCAGTGGTGCAGCCAAAATCACTTTGTTCCCCTCAAGAGATGGGGATATAACAGACAGTGAAGTGTATAAATGGAGTAATCAGGCAGTCCGCAGTGAGGTTTTGGTAAACTCAGATATTTTTATTCTCTGTCTTGGTGGATCATTTTAGTGTTCTGGTTGTCTCAGTCCTCCTTGGCAATAAAATGCTAGAGGAAACACTGAATCAGTCTGACTTTTGAGCATAGGCACTGGCTAAATTAAAGATGAATATTGGCACAAATCATTATCTCTTTTCTCTCTTGTAAATCCCATCAGTCCAACCCTTGTAGAAGCAGTGCAGGCTAGTGAAGCCCATTAATGGGGATCCATGAATAATACTAATGCATTCTAGGAGAGATTCTGTTTGTGCTCTGTGTGGTAGAGGCATAAGCAAGAATTGAGCTTATTTCTCTGAGACAAACTCCTACACACACTATCTTACATGTTTCAGCACTAACTTTTCAACAAGGTCCACTATGGAATAAATTATTGAAATGGTGTAAAATAGGCAAAGTGTTGCCAGATGGTGGCATAATGGCTTGTCAGGTGCTGAGTGAAGATCTTAATCTGGGTTTCAGAAGATGAGTGAATATTGTGTCTGCACGTCTAGAGTAGGAGATGGTCTGCATAACAATTAAGAAATGTAAAGTCTTCTAAGAGAGCACATTCTTGCAGACGTTTATGGTCCGTGAAAGAAACTGAGTTTGCAAATGCTATATACTGTGTGCCAGGAGTGAGATATGGGTTAATGATTCAGACAATATCACCCACCTGTTCTCTCCTGTAAGAATATGCAGCTCTCCCATGTGTGTTTATTTGATTGTGTGAACAATTGCACGGCTCTTTGGACTGTTAACCAATATATTATTATATAAAAATAATATACTATACAAGGAACATTTAACTGGGAGATTTGAAAAATGTGGAAACTGATATTACCAGTGTTCCAACTTATGATGTGGATAACGTTCATCCTCCTCAGCTTGATGACAAAGCATGTCTATCATGTCTGTAATTAGTCAGACCACAGCAACAACCAACAATCAATCAATCAGTTGGTTGATTTTCTGCACTGAATCATAGTTTAATCGCACTTTTGTATTCTTTGACAATACCTTTAATAAAAGGACATCAATATAAATCAAATTACTGTACTTCAAAATGAAAGAAGCTTTAAATGAAAAAACAAAAAAAACTTATGCACAAACACACAGGCTAATGTACTGTATGAATTAGTTCAGCGTGCTTTCATGTACAAACACATGTCTGTAAAGATCCTAGAAAGGTACTGTAGCCAACTTGACAGCTAACTTGATATAGGGCTAGATAGCCGTAAGCTGAACCTTTCAGGCTGCATCTTCTTTCAGGTGCTGTATAAATCCCACCTTGTTCAGTGGAGCTAACACAGCTGCACAGGCACAATTCAGAGCAAGAAAGTCATTTACAAACTTGATATGTTGTTTTCTCCTCTGATTTCCAAACAGCATGAGTGAGCTGAGAGCAAAAGTGTTGCAGGAAGTAGTAAAATATAAACAGACCAAACAGTACAATTTGATGGAGGCATGTGAAGGTAGTTCATGCTGCAATTAATGTTCCCTTTTTTTGTCCACTTCAAGTAAATAAAGTGGACAAAAAATGCCCACAACCAAGAGAGTAAAGAGATGTAGGTCAGTGTAGAGCAGGCGAAGTCTGGCACCTGATAATTGTGTAGAGAAATTATCTCTTTTTTTTTGGTGTGTGTGTGTGTGTGTGAGAGAGAGAGAGAGAGAGAGAGAGAGAGAGAGACACTGGTGTGAAACCACACAGTGAGTGCCAGTTTTAGATTTAAATCATAGTAAATTGTTTAAAGTAATATCAGTACACAATCTCTCTCTCTCTGTCTCTCTCTCTCTCTCTCTCTCTCACACACACACACACACACAAACACAGAAGCACACACTTTTCATGGTGGGATGAATAGATGCAATAGATGGGATGCAACACACACACTTGGCAAATGAGCCAAAGCAAAAAATGTTACAAAGTACACATAAGCAGAACACACAAGTAAACAAAGTGTCCTTATAGCATCGCTGACAGACATATAGCTGAGGCAATGCACTCACAAGCATTGATTCTATGGCATCACACACCCACTTCAGCAGCACGGAAATCTACATGCTCACAATTTACATGTGCGCACACTGACAACACAGACACACATAGCCTACAGCTCACTGCTCAGTAATACACAGCACAGTGAGCTGATGTGAGTGGAATGGCCTCACTCCATGTTTTATGTGTTGGACTTTGGCCCAGTAGTTCACTTTGATTTGACCCAGCAGCTGAAACATATTGAGAATTTATTCGTACATATTTGAAAATTCATCTCGAGACTTTATTCCTCAGAAGGCTGCCTCGGACTCTGTCTGATCAGTGCCAAGTTAGCTTGTGTTGCACAGCTCGTGAAGATAAATGTTGAATATTTTATTGAGTAGCTGTGTTTTGTATTTCAACTCTTCCATAGGTACACTGGTACTTATGAGGTGATGTGAATATGTACATAGTGTAGATTAAATCACCAACCAGGGCGGTAGCAGAGTAGGGATGCAACGGTACTCTGTAAAATATTGAACCGTTCAGTCTGCCCTGCACAGTACAATACTTATGGACCGCAGGTTTTCAGTTTTGCAATTCTTTTTGCATTGTCACTTACTGCTTTCCAGTGTGTGTGTGTGTGTGTGTGTGCGTGCGTGTGTGTGTGCGCGTGCGCGTGCGCGCGCGCGCGCGCGCGCGCCTGTCCAGGCAGGCAAAAGCCCTCCCCGCAAGTTAATGCCCAATCACTGTTGTGCCTCCACCCACTCACACTGTAACTGGAGCCGGGTTGAAAGTGCAGCTCACAGAAGCGGAAAAAATGAAAACAAACAGGCACGGCCAGCACTAGCGGAGGAGTTGAGAGGCAAAAGTTTGAAGAAGCACTGGCTTCATTCAAATCTCCGGTGTGGGATCATTTCGGTTTCGCTGTTGAATACAACAAAGAGGGAGTGAAAACAGTTCCAGCATTTGATTGTACATTTGTCACAGAACAACCTTAAACATTGAGATGTTAGGGACAAAAGAGAAAATATTCAATTATCTCTCGGACAGTATTTCAGCTATAAAAGAACTGTACATGTGAGAGAAGGGTGAAGACAGAAATCTTTAAGACTGGACGTCAACAACAAAAACATTGTTAAAGTGCATATCTGAAGGAGAAATCTATAACTATTCACCTCTGTCCTTTTGAGTGTTTACACTCAGATGAACTTTCCCTCTCTGTAGTGCCAACACATCTGAACCATGATATGTGACCCTCTGTCTTTCACTGTCAGTGGACTGACAGGTCTGCACAACATCACATGGTCAAGAACAGACTCTCTAAACTGTTTCTGGCTTGGGAGAGACTCACTCATACCTACATTTAAACCTGCTTCAAGGTCATAAGAAAATCATCCATACTCTGCCTCTTTTTCTTTAGAAAAGCATAAACCAAGGAGCTCTGGGTATATCTCTCTTCATCGACCCAGTCTGACCTCTCCTCACTCAAATTATTTTGCCATCTACCTCTGCATTAATCACGCTGTCTTTCCCATCTCTCCTTATCGTTTCACTCTATCCGTCTGTCGCCGCTCTACAATCCTCTCTCTTGATCTATCTGTCTGTCGACCCTTCCACTTCTGCATCTTTGTTTCTGTTCATCTGTCTGAATCTATCTCTCTCTCTCTCTCTCTTCGGGGGACATGGTCCCAGTCAAATCAATCACATCACCCCATCCATGCCCCCCTCGCAACACACAGATCTCTCCCTCCCCTCCTCCTTGTACACCTCCAGCTGTATAGACAAGACCATCCATCAGTCCCTCTCTCTGTATCTCACCCATACACACAGTCCTCTGTTTTGACATGCAAAGGTGTTCCGCACTACATCTGTCCACTTGTCTCTTGTATCGGTCTTTTGCATCATGTACTTCTCTTTTTTCCCTGCCTGTCTCTCCATCACTCTGTCCATCCATCTCCCTCCGTCTGCCTCAATCCAAACGCATCCTTATCTGCTGTTTGTGTTTCCAAGACGATGCAGTGATACAGTTCTGTTCCATCTCTGTCGTCGTGCCTGGCAACGCTCCACTGCTTCATTACCACGGCAACAGAAAACTGTCCCCTCTCATTACGGCGCTTATTAATGAAGCATGCACATTTGCCCATGCACACACACTTACACGCTGAACTAAAATGGCGGGAACAATATGTATGTTTAGATATGCACACAAGCACACAGTCATGGTTTCTTGTGGAGGAAAAGAATAGATGATAAGATCCTCATACCAATTAATCTGGCAAAAGAGTAATGCTTAGACTCAAGTGTCAGTATTAACTTGCTGTATAAATGCTTGGCTGCATTATACTTGGAGCTCCTCCTCCAGTATGTTAGAGATTCAACATACTGTAGGACACGCACTACTGAGTTCAACTTAACAGCATTAAGTGCACTTCAGTGCCTGGCCAGGGCCTCAACAAACGACACACACTGCATGCACCGCTGAGTTTAAACTAAAGGCTCCAATCGCTGCCTAGCCACAAGCTGAAGCAGCCCCCTCACAGCAGGCAGAACACATGAGCAGTTTGAAGATGTTTCTTTGCTCTTATCATGAGGGAAGGGATATTTCTTTCAAAACAGTAGTCACGTAGATTGTTCTGAATACAAGGGATGCATACAGGATTTGTGAATCATGGATGTTCAAAAAAGCCACTCTAGTTTGCTGTAATTTTGAGTCAGTCTTTTATTTCTGTATGTGGAAAAAAAAAAAAAATCTTTAAGTAGATGGCACAAGTATTTAAGCTTTATGTAAGTAGATGAATCAGCTTATATAAACTAACTCAGAAGTCACTAATAAACTAACTGACAGATGTGTTTTTCTTAGGAGGTAAAGCTCCTTCAGGGTGTGTATTAAGTTGATGATACCACTTTTACACAACTCAGTGGTCAAGTCAGTTGTCACTTTTTCCCTTTTTGCTTGGCTGGGCAGTATGAGCCCTGCCAACGGAAATTGGCTGAAAACCGTAGCAACTGAGATTACAGGTGTCAAACTACCTCAGATGGCTGACAACTGTAACAAGCAGGCTGTCAGGAGAGCTAAGGCTGCCTTAAGTCGCCCCCTGCATCTCATTTATGAAGGGTTAGAGTGACGCCCCTTAAGACTCAGTTTGGAAAATGCCAGATCCAACAGAAAGACAAACACAGAATTTGCAAATGTGCAGTATACAGGTGTGGGACAAATGAATAAATGAATGGAGAAATGTAACTGATGAACATGCTTCCATGCAGGGCGTGAATGTCCACTGAATAGTTTCAGTTTGAAAATGAGTCCTATGCTGCTGCCTTCACAGTCATCAGATCCCAACCTGAGTGATCAGAATTTGGAGTGATACATCAGACAAAGCTCTGCACCATCATTGTTAAAACCAAATGAGGGGAAATGTTTTGGGAGGATAGTGTTCATGCCACTGGGTACCACAACCCTTTAGAGCCTGTGTCTCTGTTTTGGGCCAACACCTTACTAAGACAGTTTATGGTTCTCCATTTATTTGTATTAAGGGTATGCCCCCTAAATTTAGTTTCAAGCCCTTTTTATTGGAGAGGTTCAAATTATGAGTTACTGCTGATTTGTATTGTTTTGTTCACTTCACATGTACATAGTCACTGACTAACCAATTGCATCTGTTTAAATGCATATTCAGCAAGCCAGTGAGAGGAGTTCATTTTCATTTATGTTGCCCTGTACCTGAAACCTCCATTCTTCAGTGTAGGATTTTGATAGCTGGCTCCATTTTGTATCTTTTTCCTTCCTTTTCTCCTCCCTCTCTTTTATCAACAAGGTGCAATATAGAGAGCATTTTATTTTTTCATCTGTAGTGGGCATAGACTGTTGGTTAGATGAGAAACATCTCAGATTACATCAGCCATCTAACGCTGATTCCTTAATGGCTAAGATCAAACTTTTGGCTGTTGTCTAGTCACGTTGCTGTAAGGCAATGTCTGAATTCAGCCAAAGATTGTTAGTAAGAGAAGAGAAATCAATTTCAAGAGAATCTCCTTGTTAATTTTTTATGTATATCATGCATATATCAATATTCTAAATGTACCAAATAAATAATTCAGCATCAGGACATCCAATATTTGGATCAGTTCATGAAAAATAAGATGTAAAAGTAAGTGGGCAAAATCTGTTATGTCAGTGTGTCAGATACAGTTATCCAGCAGTCCTTCAGCTGCACCTGTCATTTACACATTGTAGCTACATGTTGTCAACATTAATTAGGGCGTCAATAAAAACTGTATTGTTTCTAAATTCTCATTTTACAAAAGGCAATTAGAGATCTAATTTGAATCTCTAGGTTATAGTTATCTATAACATATTTGCAAATGTTGAAAGCTAAAAGGAATTTGAGATTATTCAGATGTGATAAGTGGATTTGAAACTAGATTCAGATTTTAGAAATACTATTGAACCCCAACCCTACCACTCTACCATCTGTGTCTGAAAGCACAAATCCTTTCTTAACTCTTCTGCTTTACTTTATCTGGATCCTCTCTCTCACATCCAATAAGGGAATCAGAGAAATGGATAACAGATGAATGCATCACTGCAGTTGTTTACCTCATGAAAGGAGTAAGCTTCCCTAATGTTTTGTACATTCAGTGTATGGCTTAATTTTCATTCCTACCCTATGTATGTTTTGTTTTTTATGCAAACAACTCTTTTCAGCACACCTGGCTTCCAACAGACATGCACATTAGGGACAAGCTGTTCAAGCAGGCTCTGATACAAAGGATAACAGCATGTGGTGAATGGTGCTCTCATTCCTTTTTCAGAAAAAGGTGACAGGCAGAAATAAATGTTGCTATGGTATAATCAGTTACCTGATCCACAGTACAACCTTGAGCCAAAGCATGACATTTGAGACTGTCGAGATAAGACATTATCCTTCCTGAAATAAATTGCAATCAATACTGACACAGACTGATAGAACCTGTCTGCAAAAAATGAATCCATTTGGACCACATCTTGCTTTTTCAACAGTGATTAGTAACCATTTAGAAAAAGGTTATCTGGCCAGCAGAAGCAGTATGGTTTAATGAATATGAGACCCACTGCAGAGCAGGAGACTTTTCCAGATCACCAGTTTAAGAATCTGGGTCAAGGGCTTAACACATTTAAGTACCCATGTCAAGAAAAATCCCTGACTGGGGCTTTAATAGTAGCTTTAGTATCACTTCCATCCCAGTGGCTGACAGGGGCTTCATGCCTGCATCCATTCTAACTGGATGTATTCTGCATCAGTGGATTGCCTTCATTGAGATATATCTAATATGGCTGTTGCATGGTTCCAGTCTGGATTTCAGGAGGTTTATCTCACATCCTCTCCACCGTTCTCCCCCTCGCTCTGGGGTTGACAAGAGACTCAGTTTATGTTTGTTTTCCAGCTGGGTGTAATTCAACATTGATAGCACTTATCTGTGCTCTGCTGATCTACCCTGACACTGGGAAACCAACAGGATAACCCCTCTCATGTGGCACTTCTGGCAGGAAAACCTCAACAGTTGCTGGAACTGATTTTAGGAAGTTACCCCCCCCCCCACAGTTTGGGTACAAAAGAAAAAGTAAAAAAAAAGAAGGGTAAGACTAGTTCCAGTCCCCCAGTAAATCATTAAATCCATTAAAAATGAAGAGAATTTTTAAAGTGGTGTCGTGTTGTTTGAATATTCCCAGGGCAATGCAAGACAAAGCAGACTGCATGTCTGTGGGCTAGTGGGCTCTAAGATTAGATGTTTGTTAGATCAGCCTAAACTGCCTGACGAATCACTTCTGCCAGGCGAGAAAATTATGAGAGTCCCAGTGTTAAATATTAGAAAACAACAAATTCTACAGTACAGTGCCTTCTTATTTGTAGTTTCAGTCAAATTAAAGTTTTCTGCTGAGAAGTTGACATTTACAGCTGCGCTGCTTTATGCCTGTCATTGTTAATATTATATGGCAGGTGTGAAAAAATCTATGTTAGCCTTAAGTTAAAATGAAGATAAAATAAAATAAAATTTCGAATTATGTCTCAGACATAAAGCACACAGCTACTAGCTTTATGATATTCATGAATAATGTTTATTATTCTGTAACAACCCATTTCCTTAAATTATTTTTTGGAATGAAATCCTTTTACACACACACACACACACACACATACACACACACACACACAAACAAACATCTCTTTGTTTCCTTGGTGTGCTTTTGATGCCTTTGGTTGTTGTGTTATATGTAGATGGATATCTGGCTATAGGAAGGCACTTTAGGACAGTAGAGAGAGAGTGATAGGTAGAGAGAGAGAGTGGGGAAGAATGTATGTATGTATGCAGTGCCCTTGCTAGTCATCAAGGGACAGCTGTCTGTGAAAAGGCATTTTAGGAAAAATATCATTGTGCTTTTGTGCCTTTGTGTGTACCTATAAACAGTGAGGGGAAGCGTTTTTGATTTTGAGAATGTTTTTGTGTGTATTTGTGTGTTAGAGGAGAGAGGTGAGACATGGTAGCAGATACAGGACAAAGCCCCACCACCAGGGGAGCACTCTGTATCTCCTCCTATCTCTGTATCCACTTTGTAATCTCTCTTCTCTGTCTTTCACACACACACACACACACACACACACACACACACAGACAAACAAGATGGCTTCATCATCTCCCCTCTTCTGGTTGCTCATCAATCACGTGCTTCTTCCCTTGCTCGCCACTCTTGATGTTGTAGTCTCTTTCCCCTCTTTCTCTCTCTCATGCCTCCCTTTCTCAGCCACAGTTGTCTTCTCCCCTTTGATGAAGCTGCCGTCTCTCATGCTACTGTATCTTCTGTTGTCTGTCAAAAGGAATGGAGAGTGTTGTATCCAACACACACACACACACACACACACACACACACAGGCTGCAGATATAAAAAAGACGAAAAAAAAATAGTGGGTGAATGGAGAGATGAACAGAAGTTAAAGGAGACCAGCCTCTCAGTAGTGATACAGAGATGATTAAAAGCAAAAATGAAGTATTATTTCACATTTTCCTGTTATGGAATCTATTTTTGTTAATATATCATATACAAATATGTACAGAATGTCAGAAAGACTATGAACTTTACTATACACCCACTGATATGAGAGGTTTGTTTGTCATTATGATGACAGACTTTAGTCAATTTCAGAGACAAAGAGAAAATACTTAGAGCCTGTGTGACAGAAATAACTCTTCAATAATTCGTTAGACATTAGCCCTGTATGTTTTGTTTTGAGCAAGTGCCAGACTCCCTGAGGTACAGTAGCAATCAAATATGAACATGGCAACACAACACTGCTTCAATATTGATGCTGTTTGCCACAGGCCTTCTTGATTTAATAGCATCCTTCGAATGGATTTACCACAGAATTCAAATGTAATCCTCTAAAATGTAAAAGGTTCACAAGTGTTGAGGAAAATCGTAATGGTGTGTAAGTTTTGAAGCACCGTGTAAGCCTTCTCAGTGAAATCCTGAAAAGCTAGGAACCATGAAAACACTGCCATCTTCATCATCTCAGTCCATGGTATTGATTTTGAAAAAAGTTTCTGTTCTGTTCACTTTCAGAGAAGTTATTTCCCTAAAGTGTTAGAGCTGGCTTAAGTGCCACTGTGTAAATGCTTTTGAATTCAGCCTTTACTTTTCTAGACATATGTCTTCAGTAGTAATACATGTTGGGGTTTTATGACTCAATGTGGTGCTTAAAGGTTTGTGGCCTCTTGCACTGCAATTGTCTTGTTTTGACAGTAGGTGCATTTAGCAGATGGATTCTCTATTTTTGAATTTGATGAGCTGTTAGGATGAGTCTTTGGTTCAAGAGTGGTCCATGATCCCGTATTGAATAAATGCTTTGATTGGTTGATCATTTCTAATAAACAATATCTGTCAGTCTTCCCACGGGTGGAGGTTAGACATATAAAGAGTTCTTTTTATGCTTTGTTATAGCATTGAATGCATGTGTCATAAATTGTATGGCTTAAAAGGGTTATGTAAAATGCTTAGATTATGTATAGGCCATCACTTCCGAGGAGAGACTCCTTCAAATGTTGACATGCTGATTTTAATCTGAAGGCCTTAGAGTCAGCTGCAAAATAGCTCCTGCCTACACTGGAAAATGTCATCTGCAAACAGCCATGGTATCACTCTAATCTCACTGAGCTGAACACTTTTTTTTTTTTTTTTTTGGATGATTGTCAGTTTTGTGATGATTTTATCCAAAAGGTACAAAAATACTAAGTACTAGTATTGCTAGTAAGTTTTAGCAAATTACCTCAGAAATGAATTCATGAAATCCAGATAACTAACCATACTTAATGAAGACAGAAGTGTGAAATGACTGAAAAGGTGAGGAAACATTGCTTGGCATACAACTTCAAAGGCATCAACTCTGATATGCTCTTGTTGTTTCAATACCCTTTTTATCCTTAAAAGAAACTTGTGGCATAAATGGTTGAATAAGAGACTGGAGTACACAAACATCTGAACAGTGCACTGCAAACACATTGCAGGAATTTTACATTAGCAGAGCTTTACTGAGAAGTTACACCTTTCAATCCCTCTTAAGAGCAGAAAACACTTCAAGGTTTAATCAGCACTGTTGAGACCTTGAGTGTTTTCACTGCAATGAGTGTCAGTAGTCATTTCACCACAAAGGAGTCATTATTAAAGTGCATATTTTGATCCGTTTTTCCCCTTAATTCTCATACACAAACCTGTGGAAAGAAAGCTCTTGTCTTAAATTGCAGGTATTGTATTTTCTTTATGTGCAGAAATTTAGAGATATGGATGAAACATATGTATTATAACTTAATGATGTTGAGTGAATAGCAGTACTTTAATGATATGGAATGAATAGCTGTATTTTTGTGATGGTGAATGAATACCTTATTGTGCTGTCATTGTGTGCTGAGATGTATCTGAGTAGGAGGGTGGGAACAGAAGGTCAGATACAGTGGGACAGTGGCACAAAAAAACCATGTGCACACAAGTACACTGTGAAACACACAGTCTGAAGTAGATGAAGTTTAAATGAATTTTGAACTCATATATTTTATCCCCATTTATTTTTGTATATTTTTAAATTAATTCGGACCAAAGGCTGTAAGTGCTCCACCATCATTTTTATATTCATACAGTTAAACAGGAAAGTAGTTCTCAGGACTCTGCAATTCCCTTTTGTCAAAAATAAGAATAAAAGTATTTTTTCTTTCACTTCACTTCTTGTCTAAAAATAATTTTTACAAAGGTTTTATTTCTTTTTGCAATTCAAGTAGTTGCATGATTTGTAGGTAGAGCAGCAGGTTGAGAATTTTTACTGTCTGGTTCAGTGAGTTTCCGGTCTTGTGAGAATAGAAATAGTATGGTATGTTATAGATTAGAAATCACTTTGAAGACACTGTTGTCTGTGGGCATGTTGCAAATTATGCATTTTGTGTTTTATATGCGAGGAACTGTTGTTACCTTTAGCTACCGTCCTTTCCTTAAAACAGAGTTTACAGTGTCATTTTATGATAGCTGTATTAACCTTAAACCTTAAGATACTCAAAGAAACACTGTCATCATATTCTTCAAATATGTGTCTCCTCATTTGACAAGTACAGAAATCTAAAAATCTGCCTTTAGACAGAACATTTAGGTTTTGAGGTGCTTGCCTTTTTCACAAGCCACTGGATTACTCCATCTCTGGTCAGGTAGTATATGACTGTATGTGTGTTTGACACTGTGTCGAAAAAGGCTGCTAATGATTTTATCTACAGGGTTGTTTACAGCTCAACCATATGGTCTACGTGCGAGACAGAAATACAAAACAGTGGACTGCATGTGCCTAAAAGCTGTACAGAACTCCAGTTGAGTAAATGCTAATTTTAAGTGGGTTTAACAGAAGTGAACCTTTCACATTAAACTGAGCCATTTATTCATTGTTAATATCAAAAATATTCCATAATAGAATTTTAATATAGTCAGCTACTGATAGAGGTTTTGTTAGAATGAGATCTTGTGAAATATTAAAGCTTGACATACCAAGCACACACACACACACAACCTAATGACCTGCACCCTACAGCTTTATTTGCTGGGTCATGAGGTAATCTTAACAAGGGTGTTTAATTTACCACAGTCAATATTAGCCTACAACCATCCATGTGTGTGTGCTGTTGCTAATAACTGAACACGTGAGCTTCTAACATGTTAGTAGGCACGTGTTTGTGTGTGCATTTCAAACTCAGAGCAGTAGAGATTGACATTTCTTGGCATTCAAGTCCCTGACTTATCTTGAGGTAATTCAGGGAGGCAGGAATGGAAAATCTGATTTGTAATGGTGACCCAGATCTGATGGTTTTCCACATTCAGCTGGCAAATTATCAGATTTGACGCTTCATATTTCAACAGAGGCAATACCCAAAGCTAGGCAATGAAAGATGGCTCTACCTGCAGTATGCCAAAGTATTCGAGAAAGACGTCTATATTTTGGGTTCACACAAAGTCCTTGATTAATGGTGACATTTTTAACATTTTACATTTGTAGGTATTTAGGCAATGCAGCAGTAGAAATGATTCATTCTAAGATCATATTGCAGAGACTAATAGTACGGAGCACAAGGTCAGAATGTGCTGAAAATTCAACCATTACATTTGAATGTGAGAAATAAATATCAAGAGTTAAAATAAGAACTATGTCAAGGAGTTTAAAAGGCAGTGAAAGGAATGTACCATACAAAGACGGTAAAAATTATTCTCGTAGATAAGATTACATAGGGATTACTCCATCTCTGGTCAGATGGACAATAAACAATTTGCAATCGAAGATGAGTTGACATTACAGTCTAGACTGGAGAAACAGTGGAAAGAGAGGTAGAGATACAGGGTTGCTGGACTCAGACCATCAGACCTGGAAATGTACAGATGTCTTTGATTTATTTAATTCATGCAGTTTCTCAACTTGGTTCTCTTCCCCTCAGGAACTCTACACTGCAGGTTACTATGGGAGTAACTTCTCTTTTACTGCTGCTGGTGTTCCTCAAGAAAATACAGAGGAATTGGTTCAAATAATCTTGGCACCTTAGAAAAATCTAAATCTAGACAATCCTAAATCCGAAGAAAAAATAATTTCTTAGAAATCAACCATTATGTCAGACATAGGGTGTGTTTGCTTTTTATTTTCAAATTAGTGTTTAGAATTAGATTTTGAGTGAATCCATAGTTTATCTAATCAGCTCCTTGTGCCAACAGTTTTGAGATAGAAATGAGTTAAATATACTGAAACTGTCTGGTAAATGTCTCAGTTTGTTCTTTGGTGTTGCATCTGTTCGAGCCAAACTGTCAAAAAACTTTATTCACATTTTGGCCTGGAGCATTTTGTCTGTTGTATTGTGTGGAAGTTTTGACCATGTTTAAAGGATTGCGCAGTCATGCTCTCCAAAGATGAGAGCTGTTTAAAAAAACTGAACCTTTTGTATGTCCCTTTCTTTCTCAGAAGCAATGTCCTTGTTAAGGATGGTGCTGCACAGGTTGTGACTGGTGTCATATTTGGCTTCCCCATACTGGTTGTTAGTGTTGTAATTGATTTTATTATTCTGAGGGTACCATAGTGTTTGGCATTTCTAACCCTCAAACTCCCCTCAAGGCAGGCAGCACCCTCAGGTCTTTGGGTAGAGCCCTGATCCATAGTCTGGATTGAAGACCAAAGGTGGCCCTTTGTGTGGAACAATCTGTACAAACAGCTGAGGCAAGAAACAGCAATTCACATTGTAATAGCTCTCTTTAAAGCCTGTTTTTACCATAATGATTTATTATTCAGTCTTTGTGAAAGTTACTTCACTTTGTATCTCACTCCGCTAATAACACAGACATCATCAAAACCCCAGATCCTTTTATATCAGTGGTAAACTTCTCAGCTCCTGGTGAAAAATATTATCTTTGTATTTTACTGAGGTCTAGGCTTCATTTAAAGTAAGAGCTGTAGACCTCCAATCCAGCCTGATCTGAAAGCTCTCAGTCAGAGTGTAGCTTTGTTAACAGTATGTGTGTTATTTGATCTCATTTCTTTCAGATGTGGAATTTGGATAGGATACCAAGCCTGGCTGAAGTTGTACAAATGTGGATTAATGAGGAGGTGTTATGTCTAACTGTTCCATGATATGAGGTTTAACAGGTATTTTGTCATAAACAAAGCTTCACAATAGGAGATTATTAGTGGTTTTTGACAGTTATACTCTAGGAGCATCTGTGTGTGTCTGTCTTTCTGTCTATCTGTGACGTGTGTGTGCATACATGTGTGTTTGTTCCGACTCAGTTGTATTAATATCATGTTATTTAAATTTAATGTCTGTGTCTGTGCTTGCACTGCAGGCGTGTAGCATGTTGTAGCTGCTAACAGGAGCCAGTGTCAGGGAAAATGAGACACTTATTTCCTTCACTAGTTTTAGAAGCAACTTCTTTGCCTTTAAACCACCACCATTATCTTTCCAAAATGATTTTTAACTGAGCTTCTTCTCAGTATATATCTTACAGAATATTTCACAATGCACCACTTCGAGGGAAATGTGATCAAAATCTGGATCTTGACCACCTTAAACAGTGAATCTATTTGAGCAACTTGCTATAAATATATTCACATATGTATATGCATGGGCACATATCACAGAGAGAAAAGTGGGAGTGCTGAAAAGATACTCAAACCTGGTTAGAATTAACATCCTGTAGTTTTGAAAAGATTTAAATGAACGTAATGATGTCAATGTGAATCAACCACACACTATTTGGATAACAATATTATGCAGAGCAAGAAATCTCTAATTAGATTCCTGGAAAGTGGTGGAAAGACTGCACAAAGACAGAATTATAAATCTAAAGGCATAATACACAGGGGGATGAATAAATCTGTTTAATTTATTGGTATTGTTTGATATATTTCACAGTTGCCAACATGGATAATGTGCGGTTACATCATCAAATATTGAGACAGTCCATGCAGAAGCTTGAGATTTCCTGGTACTACAAATGCTGAATAATCATGGTGGGCACCAGTGGCCATATTGTACCATTACTGATGAAATATAATCCAGCCATCAGCTGCAAAAAATATTTTCTGCCTATTTTCCTTTGTAGAGGGAGGATTTGAGATCATATAGACTGTAGACATCATATTTCATTTTACACACTTTAGATACTTTAGACAGGTGTAATATGGTACATTGTTTATGACTGTCTTTTGCTATGACCCCAACTCAGCACTACCAGATAAAGTAGGTCAGTGTGAGTCCAATTAAGATACCCCGCTGCCTTTAAACCAAGCAGACGTAATGCACTCATAATACAATCATGTGGAAAGGGCAGACGGATTAATATTTACTTCACTGTCCCACAGAGGGACGTGTGTCCTTTTCAGACAATAATGGGCCAGCCAGACATACCTTTTAGATGAAATTTCGAGTTAGAATTAAGATTGTCTCAATAAAGTAATAGTGGCTGTTTTCATCTCCTTTGTAAGAGATAAGGCAAGAGCCAAAAAATTGCATTTAATAACAATAATAACCAACCATTATTGCTCAATGTCACTTTTCTGAAAACAGTGTTCACAGAGTTCTTTCATTGGAGTGTGATATATCGTCTATGTGAGATAGTGATGATGCCTCCTCAGAGTTGTTTTGTGATGAAGTGTTGTAATTTACAGTTGTTTTTTTTGTATCCACTTCAGCCTCACCTGCTTCCACTTAAGTTGTTGATTTCCTAGGAGGACTTCTGACAGCTCTCACAGAACAGTTATGAACTTCTTCTATCCAGCTGTGGATGAATAGTACAGTGATAGCTGAAGAGATTTTTCCAGGAAAAAAAAGCTGCAGCACTCAAAACACTACCTGTATTGTGGCTGCTTTACATTCTGGTTTCCTGAAGCTGGTTGTTAAATATCAGAACATACAGATGAGTGTAGAAATGATGTCTGTAGGAGGTCAGATATGCAGAAAAATAAGATGTCTGTACTTCTAAGAATGATTTGATGATGATTTATTTTAACAGTGCCACAGTGTTTCAATCTACATTCTTCCTGTTTTTAGAAATTTAGAGGGCTTCAGACATTCACTTTCAAAATCTAAAGGTTAAGTGTTAGCAGTTATCAACGGAATGGTGCATTACAGTCATCATTTAGAAAGGAGTGGAACCAACTGATCGATTTCCTTTGCTGAATCTTCGCAGGTCAAACCTCTGTTCTGTCAACTCCTTTCTGTCATCATGTTTCTATGTAGACAAACTCACAATTTAGTCGTTGTCATTGTGTCAGGCAGCTGCATGAGTATAAAACATTGCCTGTGTCCGAGATTGCTGTTATACTATATCCACAATCTCAAGTGTGAAAAATAGTAATAAATAGTAGTTGTATCATGTGTTAATGAGGTGACATGAATATTAACAATAATAGTGGCAGGCAGATTTGTTTAGTAGATAATTTAGTCCTATCATTAATTGACTTTCAGTGGAAGCTCAGTAATTATTTTATGTGACATATATACATTTGCCTTATTAGGACACATCATTATTGGGGGAAAAAAATTGGATTAATAGGGTGAGGCTGGGAAGGTAGAGGGAGCTACATGGATAAAAGCAGGCACTGGAGTAGCAATGACGATGTAGAGCTCGGTGTTGTGTATGTATATAGAATAAGCGGCAGTGTTCGCTATGCCTACCTGACCTACCACAAGGCACCATCCATTCAAAAAAGCACAGATGCCAGCACAGTGGAGACAGTAGAATTGTGTTTTCAGTGGTAACTTCTTGGCAGTAAAGTCTGATCTTGTAGAGCTGTGATGTGATGTGATGTAGAAGCTGGTACTTGCCACAGGTGGAGTTCACAGGCTGCCAGCACAAGTGTGTCTTCTCCCATGCTGAGCTCAGATTACCAGGTGTGACTCAAAGGTAGTGTGCATCACTTGTTTTAATGCGTATGAAGACAGACGCCTGTGCTCGGATGACTTCATATACGCAAGTGACTGTCGACCCTGAACTTAATCCTGTTTCGCTGACTGGACAAAAGGTGCATAAATATGTAGCATGTATGTTGTTGTATGTGTGTAAGAGAGAGGATGAGAGCGAGTGTATTCTTTTGCCCTGTACACGCCTGTTGCCATGGTGCAGTATTCTGAAACCAAGGTGGAGGATGTAGGTGCACATAAAGACATCTGATGATTGGCACCGTGTCTCTGACGCACGTGAATGAAAAACAATGAGTGATTTGGCTCTCCTTCTTTGATCCTCTCCCTCTCTTTGCTTTCAGATTCCTTAATTCCTGTCTCGGCTTTGTGTCGCAGTCTGAGCTGCTCTCCTCTCTTCTCTGTTAGCTCACTCTGCCTCTGTCGCATTGAATCCTCCCTGTCTGGCTGTGTGTGTCTGTTTCTGCTCTTCAGCTTCCCTCTTATATTTGCTGCAGTGCTTTGATTTGAGCTGGAACGCTTTAAGCCCACAGTGCCAAAGAGGGGTCACACTTTCAGACACGCATGTGCACACACACTTTAACACACACTTTAAAGCCTCGGTGTGTTTAAAACACGGAACAACAAGCGGTGTATGTGTGGGTTTGTGCCCTTTCTGACACCTGGGGCTAAACCAGTTCTGTGGAGCAGTTTTAGTACTTAATGAGATGTCTCATCACATACACACAAGCGGCATTAACACTTCTCTCTTCCTTCCCTGCCTCTCTCTCTCACACATGAACACACACATACTTGCATCAACGCAGGGTGTCACTAGCTGTAGCGTCAAAAGGGCTTGACAGAGATTGTCTCTGGAGGGGCTAGCTACTGGCCATCATCTGATGCATTCATTACAAACTGAATTTGTCAGTGTGATCAGCACACAGCATTGATCTGTCCAGTTAATTGATGTGTGAAACTGTGTGTTAACTCATCACTTGTAAGGTTGCCTATGGCTTAGTGATGCTGCTGCTCTGCTGATATTGTTTAATGATGGAGTTGAGTCTAGGAAGGAGAGTCAGGCAGATAGTTTCCTGTTTCTCGCCTCTTGTCATTTAACCACGGTCATAACTGGAACACACACTGCATCCCAAACGTTCAGTGGTATCCATGTTGCGAGTTATGAGATCATCACATCAAGAAATTGAGCAGAGCCGAATGTCGGCGTTACATGAGGCGTGCTGTCAGGGACACTTCTGTGTGGACATGCGGGGTGTGAGGTTTTACTGCCCTGCAAGCCCCTGGCTGCTGCTTCTCGGACAGGTGGAAAATTGTCCCCACAAGCAGTCTTTGAACAGGGAGTAATGGAGAAGGAATGGAGATGGCAGTGGATCACACCTGCTAGGCGAGTGCTCAGAATCCCTTATTTGAAAGTGATGTGTGTTTGATGGTGTGCTGCTGTTTCATTGGCTGTTTTTGACATTGCAGGGTTTCATTTCATTCCTGCTTTTAGACCATGATTATCAGTTTTCATTTCTGCCTTTTAAACATCAAACTGTTGCATTTGCTCAGTGCTTTTTAGTATCCTTTTCATCTTTTCAGCATATTTTCCAACGATTACAATTATTCAGCTTGACATCTAAAACATTTTCCATGGAGAGTCTAGAAAAAAGCAGCAATTGGGCAGTTTTAGTGTCTGGGTAGATCAGAACCTGGCTGTGCTGATTGACAGGAAGCTTAGAGGCTGACAGAGCCATCCATCCTGTCTGTCTGAGACACTGTGTAGCCCGTCCTCCTCGTCTATTCTCTCTTTATTCAGGCAGGAGGATTACAGCAAAGAAAGCAGCAAAGCAAGCAGTGAAGGGATTATCGAACAGCAGCAAAGGGATTAGAGGAGAAAGTTGCACCTCAACGGAGCAGCGGACCCCTGTGGCCCATGTAAGAGACTCATGCACGGGTTAGAAAGTTGTCTCCTCGGCCAGCTGCTGCCACACAGCTCTGCCAGAATTTCACAGAGCTTCTTCAGTAGGTGTTTGACAGGCAGAGTTGCCAGGACTTCATGGCTCTCCCCAGTGGGTATTTGCTATTCATTTGGACAGTGGCAAAGTGGACAAAGGGATAAGCAAGGAAAAACCTTAAAGGGGATTTGAGCTCTGGCACTCATTTATAGATTACAGCCAGGAGTTATTAAACAGTTTCAGTCCAAGATCCAAATGAGGAATTTAGTCCCTGACCTTGGGACCCAGGGAAATGAAAGCGTTTGCTTCTCTTGTGAAGAGACCCCATCAAAGCAGGTCCTTGACCCATCTTAAGACACAGTGTCAGCTAGAGGAAGAAAAAAACTACAGAGAAGTCATGGTTTTATCTGGCAGTGGCCAAATGTCGACACAAAACAGTGCAGCTTTTCTCTGAGTAGCTGACTGGATGTTGATTTTGACTGTAGCTCATTAATCTAAACCTCCTACTGTAGCTTAATCTGTAATGCCACAAGAGTAATTAGTGCTAAAACTTTATTAGTTGTTTGATACAGTGTGTTATTTAAAGGTACCTATAAAGCTTCTCATCACTAGTGGTGCTGTAGAGCAGTGCTTTGATGAGTCGGTCTCTGTTTCTGCCAACTGCTGACAACAGTGTGAGGTAATTTGCAGCAAAGTAATGTGTTACAAAGAGGCTAAAGTAAGAGACAAATAGGCTCATTTACTTGTAACAATGCAGGCTTAAAATGTTTATGTAAAAGCTCTGCTCTGCAAATATTTGTGTGATATTTGTGCTTACAAACAACAATTTTGGTAAGCAGTGTGATTTAGTGTGTCATTTATCAAGCAAAAATGCCAAACATTTGTTGGTTCCAGCCTCTCGGATGTGATTATTTGCTGCATTTCTCTGGTATATATTTTACATTGAATTAGGGCTGAAATGATGAGTCAATTAAGCGACACAAGCTAAATCAGTCACTTTTTGCTCGTCATCATTTCTGAAGCCAGATGTTCCCTGGTTCCAGTTTTCTAACTGTTAGAATTTGCAGCTTTTCTTTGTCTGCCTCTGAGGACTTACTCCTTTATAAAAAGGTAACTACCTACACCTGGCAAGGTTTCATAAAATAAACACAACAACAACAACAAAGTGCAACAACTAATTGATAATTATTCTTCCACCAAGCAATCTATTTCTTCAGCAATGTTTAGCGGAATGGTTGCCAAGCTACACACAGACTTAGTGGAAAGCTTGCTTAAAGATTTGGGTGATTATTATCAGTTATGTGACTATTGCCATTAATTGTGCAAATATAGGAGGTGTGTTCAGTTATGTTAACACTCCTCTTTGCTGGTAGCATCTTCTCTTGTTGTTGCTTGGGCTTCAGTAAGTTTGCAGGGACGATTCGCATGTATGCCCTGTCACTGACATGATTTCACATTGTTAACTCACCATAGATTGTTAATATAGAGATGAAAGGCTGGTGGACTGGGTGGCAGGAACGACAGGTTTTTATCCAGGGAAGCGATGGGACACAGCAGGTTACTTGTCTGCTCAAACATAAATCTCTGCAGGCTCTCTTTGTTTCTCTCACCGCCATCTCTGTTTTTTTGTGCACTAGTTGAATGAAAGAATGGCGCACTAGTACTGATGTAATGTGGCCAGTGGTGTGTGTTTTACGACAGGTTAGGACGCAGCTCAGCCAATCACAATTGAGGACTGGAACTGTCTGTTTTATGAAACACATTTTTAATGATTTTGATGGCTAACATTTTTTATTCATAGATAAATATTTTATAGGCTTAATTTATTAATCAAATTAATACAAAAACAGAATGAATAGTTAGTTGCTTTATTTTAAGTTATGAAATGTATTCAACCTGTTTATGAATTCACAATATTCAAGAAATGTTGGATTAAACAAAACAGTTTGTTTACAGTGAAAGCTCCACAGGGTACCCTTAACAAGAGTAGGCTCCATCATTAAGCAGCTAAGCACCCAGTTATCTTCAACAAAATGTGATTACTGATGCCCATAGAGTGGCCCAAACAGGGAATACAGCTATGAGATAGTTTAGCCTCATTTTAAAAGCCAATTCCAGTCTCTGTTACTTAAATTTTGAAAAGTGTCACTTACTTTGAAGTTTTGTCCCATACATCAAAAGATGGAATTAAACATTCATAACAATCCATTTTCTCTCAATATGACTTTATATCTCCATTGCCATGGGAACTGACTAATCTGTTATTGTAGATTAGTAGGCCCTCCATTAATGTGATCATTACTGCATAAATATTCAAACACAAATTATTGCTTTGACCACAAGGATGTCACCAGAGGCCTCATTAAGAGAGGACTCAGGACTCTTTTGTTGTTGTAAATGTGTGTCTAATGCACACCAGTTACCGATAGTCTACATCCTGCACAGTGTGACAGCATGTGAAAGCCACAGGAAGGGAATTCATAGATGTCTGCTTGTATAAAAAATGAGCTTTTGTTCCAAATATCTGCAAGGGCACCACTTAAAGTTGTACAAAGATAATTTTTCATAAAACTGTTTAGGCACTTGAGAGATTGTCAGAACACAGATATGTGTGACATTTGTTGTCTTCAAGTGAAAAGTTTGACATTGAGTTTTCAGTTTCAGTCAATTTAAAGGCACATAAACTGAGGAAGATGTCAGCTGGGTGATTTGTGAAATGGCCCTCATGAAAGTTTTTATCACTACTTGACCAGAATCAGTAAAATTCAGGCACTACTGTGTTAAAATTCTGAATTTAGTCACACAATGTCACCATACGTTTTGTTTCTGGTGATATCAGCGAGCCAACCAGGTCATAGCAGACAGACTTATCCTCACATATGCTCATTTGATTTTCTTATTAATCAAAGCTTTCACTCAAGTCAGTTGACAAGTGGGTCATAACATCCACTGTGATACAATATTGTCCCTGTGATTTAATCTGATGACAATTACGTATCAAGCTATTTATTCATCCAGGCACCATAGCAACACTTCGTCTCTGGACACTTCAAGTTAACCCAGTTTACAATGTGGTGACAAATCAACCAAGTATGGCACATTGGTGCATTATTAGTGATACTCAGCTTCCCCTGTACATGCATGAGCTTAATCAGTCTCCCCACACACCTAACAGTGCAAGTGGTGGCTGATCAATAATGCCAGTTGGGCAAAAGACTTGATTGATTTAGTGTGGTTAATCACAATCCAGTATATCCCGGTCACATTATGGTAATAAATGTGAGCAAATTGTACAGTCTAAATTACTTGTATTGATCAGCAGCAGCAGCTCATGTCAAGTCTTTTCGCTTGAAAATTCATTGCTGAAATCTCATAACTAGTTGGACACATTTTTCTGAAAGAGCTGTGATTTGACAGCTTGATATGTAATGCAGGACTTAAGCTTTCAGATGAAATATACATTTTCCTCTGACCAGCGCTGATCTGATCAGTCTGCTTTGTGGTGAAACCTTGACAGACAGAATCATTCAAGGTCGTGAAGATAATATTTGTTCTTGAAAACCATTGACAAAAGCTGGCCTTCACTTGAGTCTTTCTTTTGCTCTTACTCCTGCAGTGCAACATTTCAGAAAACACTTCAGTGTTTTGGAAAACACAGTAACATTTCAGATTATAGACCGATTGAAACAACAGTTCTCTTTTGTGATTGAACAAAACCTTAGTCAATAGTTTGTTTGTGTATGATGTCAGTGAAATTCAGCTCAGGGGCAGAAAGTAATTCTCTATATGGAAAGAACTATCACAAGCTCTCAAAATGCCTACAGTTTGCATCATTTATGGTTGCTCAAATCAGTCAGACCAAGAAATCTCAAGAGGTATCTGTTGGGTACCAAAAGTTTGAAAATAGGAAAATGCAAGAAATTAAGTGGAGCCAGATAGCCCCAATGCTCCTGTGTGAAACTTAGTTTCACAATTTTACACACTGTGTGTAAAATTAGTTTAAGCTTAGGGGCAGTGATGCATCCACCTCTTTGTCAATGCCAAATCTTGGATACAACCTGGCTGCAACCTTTTTTTTTACACAATGAATAATATAACAAGCTTTTGAATACAATAATGCAAATACAAATGCAACCTTTTTGGCTTCTGGTGTCCTATAAAAAGCAGTCTGTACTCTGGGTCATGTTCCAGATGGCTGAGAGTTGTTCAAAGCTTCACCAAATAGTAATTATTCTCTCCAAACATCTCAAAAGGTTTCACCTCAATAAATATTCAAATGATTCGATATCTCGCCAAAAATCTGAGATTAAGAAAGAGATTGAGAAAAAGTCCAAAAACTGAAAACAGATTTGTAACTCAGTTATTTCTTTTTCTTTCATCTTCCATTAATTATCTCACGGCCCCTCAGTTTTATTTGGTGACCTGTATATAAAACTGTACATCTCTTCATTTTTGAAACTAGCTCCACCTCCAGCAGCTACAACAGTAACATGCTGCCTACACACTGATGCTTCAGTGTTAATACTCTAATGTTGACATCTATAATGATATATCATTCAGAGGGATCAAACTAGTACTAATTTATTACTTTAACCACATTTTGCTGATAATACTTTTCATATCTTTTCGTATACTTTCAGTATCTTTGATTTTGTTGTGTGAAATGTTGCAGTGTTTTCTGAAATGTTGCAGTGTTTTCTGAAATGTTGCATTTTGACCTAGAGGGCCACCGTAGCACTAGGTTTATCTCTGGCCTGCTGTGTAAAACATGCAGTACACACCAACACAAGCTGATTCAGTTACAGTTAACTTTATTTGTAAGTACAGATAGAACAAGAACAATTATCGCTTTTATTTGATACTATTTGTTTCCCTTTTTGTGCGCTCCAGCTCTTAGTCGCTCCAAACATACTATACCTTTAACAAGTAAATGTAAACTACATCAGTAAATTAAGATTATTAAAGTAAAATGTAGGATTGTTTAGAAATACCAAAATGAAAGAAATCTTGACAACTCGAACATATTTTGATAGAAATTTCATGGAGACATTTTGAATCTGAGGACAGTCATGCCTGCTAAACTGAAAGTAAATAAACAGTTTGGTTAGTTTCACAAAAACACACAATTGAAAGCAATAGAAAGAAAATAGAAATGTCACAGACCCTATTTTCATACTCTCTGTGACAGTTCACCTCTAGATTGCATGAGCTCAAGAATAGGTCAACGTTATATCCCCATTTCTGAAACAAATAACGCTTCCCAGCTATGTGTACTCTTTCTGATTTATTCCTTTTCCCCAGACACTGAACAGTAGTACATTGTCATAAGCACGGTTGTTGGAATCGCTGCTGGCTAAGACATAGAGAAACACTGCGATACAGTTTACATTATTGCATGAGTTGATGCCAACATCTTAAATGTGCAAATTTACACTGTGGAGGGAAGGGAGGGAGAGAGATGGAGAGGAAAACTTGATGAAAAAGTGATTGGATAAATGAGGCAGGAAAAGCAGATAAAGCAGAGCTAAAAAGGAGGGGAGGAGGGACCATTATATCATTGTGCAACAGCTTGTCAAAAACACTCAGTCATACATTCTCACCACTTTATCTCCATCTCTTTCATACAGATTGATACAGTGAGGCATGGTGGTGTGCTGGGTGAGTGAGTAGACATATCAGTGTTCTAATTAAGTATGGCATCACTGCTCAGTATTGATGCATAGTTCAAAAGGGGACTCATACTCAGAGGTAATGGTGCAAAAACTCTGGAAACAATCCAGTCGAGTATAAAGTGATTCAAGTTCAATTCTTTGTCTCAATCGATGTGCTCTGTCCGATGTTTTGGAAAGTAAGCTGTTCTCTTCTCGTGCTTGCTATCCCACACACACCTTGCTTCACTGTGGTACAAAGATATTGTGACGCTTCCTTTCCTACTGTAATTGATATGTGGTCTAAATGTATTCCTGTTTGTTCACTGACTACTTTCACTGGTCAATGTAGGTGCACATTCAGTTTGGCATAGATCACTTTCAGGTTCCATACCCCCAGATTGTTGAAAGGCCTGCAGCTGACATTAGAGGAGTTATAAAACACACTTTAATTTTCTGAGAGCTTGATTCCAGTATTTAAGCTGAGTGGGGTTGTTGCTGCATTGCTGTTAAATGTTTTGGATAGTGTTGCTATGGGGATGTAGCCGCACCACTGTGCAGTGTATTTGTTTTTTGTGTTGTTTTTTATCTAGGCAGCACTCAAGGGCTAGGAGTGTTAGTGTGACTATTTTGCATTGCTGCATGTGTGTATGAATATTTCATTTCTTAGAATGTTTCAGCTCTGGAGGTGTAACATTATGAAGACTGGTTGACTTTGTCTTAAAATTTGCTTGCACACACACACATTTAGACTCATTTATGCAAACACACACACGCATTAGAAATATAAAGCTGAGTGCTGCTGCTCGGAGTCTCCAGAGTCTCTTATTAGTCCGGCTAATTTCACATCATTTGACAGAGAATTAATTCATAAATTAATCAGCAGAGCCTCAGAAAATAACACCACATGCCTCCATTACACCACCATGTAATCCCATTTACACCTAGCATTAAAATCCCCATGTAGACAGAAGACCATTCACCATAATCTCTGCCTGGTTCTGAAAAGACAGGGTGGAACTGCTCCTCTGACAGCCTCACACTATTAAACCAGATACTTAAAAGGCCTTAGAAACCACCTTAAGACTCTGTGACTTCATACCTCTATGATGATACAGTCGATAGAACTCGGGTGGTTTAGTTGGGTCACCCTACTGCTGAATTTGGATTAAGAAAACCACATCTAAACCAATGTATTTTGAAAAAGTCATATCTCTAATCCTGTTTGGGTGTTTCCAATATGGCCTACAGTTTTTTTTAACATGGTAATGACTTGCTTCTGCTTTGGGATTTTAAAGACAGGTGTGAGTGGGGAAACATTTCTGACACCAGATCAAATTCTTTAAAAAATAAACCACCATCTACTATTACTGATACAGTAACAGAATATGTTTTTCACTTTGGTGCAACATCTAACATTTCTCTCATGTTTATCTGTATCCTTGTCAGCCCAGTTTGGCGCCACTTGCTTTGTTGTGCTCATTTTTAGTCACATAATAATTTAAGATGGTTGTACAAAATATTGTTTTTTTTTAATCCTTCAACCCCTGTGTACTTTGTCTTTTCCAAAAATCAGTCTTAATTTTTTGAATACAAAAATAAAAGGGAGTCTAAATGCAACCAATGATTACACATTCCCAGAATGCACAGTGACTAATGTTAGTTTGATAATGTCTTGCAAAGGCGAGCATGCTTAAAAAAAAAGAAAAGAAAAATAATGTTCCCCTATGAAAAAATGATTTAGTAATACATCCGCAAACCTGTCCTCTTACGTCTGAACCCTGCTGATTACAAAGAAAAACATTTAGTAGTCATTAATATAGTTTCACCTACTCAGTTTTAATATATTAGCCAACATTAACAGCATAGAAATGATCCTGTTAGTGTTACACATAGTTAGCTCTTTGTAGTATCACGTTTAAGACTAGCATTTAACGGAATGTATCACCATTCAAATATTCCTTATCTCATTCTATATTTTTTCCCACAAGCTGACAGGACATTAGTAGATGTACTGAGATATACTGTTCTTTGACCTAATCACCACATCTATGGAATTACTTAGATTTTGGGAGATTTACATAGAGACTGAGTAGTGGTATAATTCAAAGAGGACTATTCAGGACTGTCATATCATCTGCTCTTTACACCCTTCAGGTCTGGATTTTGTGTCCCCAGAGTAACAGAACAGAATATGTATGCAGTACTACCACAAAAGAGTTCTGTGCCTGTTTTTCCTTTTTTTTTTTTTTTTTTTTTAACCCCCCCCTTCCACCACTCACAATTTCCCAAATCAGATTGTCTAACCCCTACTATTACTCCCCCCTCCCTCTCTCTGCCCTTTCAGCCTACTCCTCGATTTCCAGGATCAGGTCATCTCCCTCCAGGGAGGCATCGGCCGTGACATGGACTGCCTTAATGGTCCCAGCCATCGGGGAGTTGACCACGGTCTCCATCTTCATGGCCGAGAGGACACACAGCGGCTGACCCTTCTCCACCTTTCATGATTATAAAGATAATTCACAGAGCATTAAAAACACGAATCAAATGCACAGATCACTGAACAAGTGCTGTAGCTGAAGGTTAACAAGAAAGTACACTCAAAGAATGGGACAGGAAAGCTATTTTACTGTAACAACAAATGCAAGCACATTGTTGCTAATGCTTAGCACATTACTAGAGTAACAAGCTCACTGTGAGCGTGCGTGCTTCACCCAGAACACTTACCCATATACTTAAGTGGCCATATTTGCAGTTTCACTCTTGTTTATCTGGGTTTTGAGATTCCTGTCTCTACCCCATTACAATGGAGGTGAATGGAATTCAGTTTCTTTGATTGAAAATAGTTCTGTCACATTTTTGTAATGCCATTTTTCAGTGCTGTGAGCACCACAAATGAAATTCCATTCATCTCCTCAGGGCTGGAGCCTCAGTACCTTGTTAGTGCTGACCACAGTGTGTCCATAGCACATTACGAAAGACTACAAAGTACTACTTTTTTTTTTTTTTTTAAACCAACACTATGCTATTTTGTTTAGTCAGACTTCTGTGTACTTAGACAACAATTAACATAAGGTGTTTGGATTTTTCTTTGTTAAACTACAATTTTTTTGAATTGATATTCCTCTAAGCAAGGTATCAAAAAAACAGTATTTTTGTATCAATACTGGAATGAAAGCACTGCATCAGCAATACTGAAATGTTTAAAACACTATCCAGGCGCACACTTCTACTGTATTGGTGTAGAGGCAGAAAACCCAGGTGGACAGGGTTCGGTGGAGTGTGAAATATTTCTGTTTTATAGCTGATATTATACCTGCATTTTGGTATGTTTGACAAAATGACTCTTCTTGATATTTTACTTGCAGGAATAAAAACAGAAAACCCTGTTAATTATTTTAGCAAAGGAAGCCAATCTTTCCAAAGGTTTGATACACAAGCTTTGCATTACTAAAAAACAGTTTGAAAATGGCAATATTATGATATAAATCAGGAGTTATGAGATTAAATTATAAATTAACTTGATCAGATGAATCCATCATTTTAACACTAATCCAGAATACTCAGATCTGATAAAAACTGAAATGTTGACAGAAGAGAGGTGGTTAACAATAAACTGACCTTGTTTCCAACTTCCACTTTGACCTCCAGGACCTTTCCAGGCATGGGTGCTCCCACCTGACCCTTGATAGACTTCTGAGCCTTGGGATGGAACTTCATTTCCTGGATGGAGAGACAAAGAGAGATTTCATGCATCCATCTGTCCAGTGGCTCATCCATCCAAGTCACCTACACATTCCTGCCTCCATTTATTCACTCATCTGGACAATAATCCATAGATGCAGTTGTTCAATCACCCATTCATACATTCCTCCCTAATAAGCCTCCATCTAGACTCTCAACTTTTTGTTTCTATGAATAAATATCACCTGTAATTGTCAAGTGAACTGTCACAAAATGTCTCTTTTCAGATTAAAGACTGACATAGAAAACATGTCTTTCAAGAGCCTTTCCTTCCTCTCTCCCTCTAGCCATCTATCTATTTACCTGCACTGACACTCCTCTCAAATCATCCATCTTTTATTCATCTACCAACCCATACATTTCCTCTTTAATCAACAGTTCCCCCTGCATACCTTCATTGCGACGGTGTCTTTAACCAGCACAGATCTCAGTTGTCCATTCAGCTCAAAGAAGACCTCTCTCTGACCAGCCTTGTTCAGGTCACCCAGTGCCAGGGCCTTGATGTGGAGGATCTTCCCTCTCTCCAGCTCCACCTGAGATAAAACGAAGCCAGAGAGTGGAGGAAGAATTGAGCAGGAGGGGAGGACAGAAGAGAGAAAATGAACGAAGGGGGAGAGTGGGAAGGAGGAAGGGACAGAAATGAGATTATATTAGAAAATTTAAATTAATACATGGCTGCTCAGTTCACAAGTCCAGCGAAAGCAATAAAAACAGACTGCTGAGCCTGGTGAAATTAAAAAGTGAAGTTAGTGGAGTGAGACAAGCAGAATGTTTTTCTTCTTGTATTTCTTTTCACACACTCATCGGGTTGTGGTTTCCCTGCATGCACTCTGTTGGAAGACATGCCAATCCACGAGAAGTGACTCACTTTGAAATGGATTAAAGGCCAGTAGGTCCCATATTATTCATATATTGGTCCTGAAACATTAAGTCATTCAATTGATAAATTAATTGACTATATTCTTAATATCTGATTGTTGCTTTCATATCTGGATTGGACCAAATTGTCATTGACTTTCATGCATTAATAAATAACACCACTGCTCATAACATCACTTTTTGAATCCATTTAAATTGCTCCAAACAGGTGTTAAAGCTGCCTCCAAGCACAACAGTTGAAGTTGTTTATCAAGTAAAAATACTAAACATGAGCCTAAAATATTTAAGATATGCCTTGGGGGGTGTCCAGCTAAACAGAATTTGAAAATGGATTTGAAAAACTTGGTAGTTTCAGCCCTGAACTTATATATAGTAGGGAAAGACTTAATAAACACTGTACTGTATGTGGAGGCAGTTTCACTTGTTACCTCAGAGACACCCAAACAGGACATGAATGGGTGTATGCTGCATCTGCATCATGAGTGTTTACACCACACAGGCTTTTCACTTGACATATCAATTCTGACATCCAATAGAGGGAGAAGTGGTAGAGACAGAGAGAAGGACAGGATGGTGAAAGAAAGACATGATGGCATAATATAGGATGTAAAAACATTTACTCTGCCTTTAAACTCTCTGACTTTGCCTGCCACCTGTAACAGTGTTGTTTTAAGACAAAGACATTACTCTTTCTCTCTCTATCAACACCAGACAGACTTCTTCCTTCTCATATCAATTCTGGTCACTGCTGTGTTGTCTTGCTGGTCTTTCCCTTGACACCGGCCACTGTACTTCTTCATTTATCTCACACCTCCTCTCAAATCTCGTCTCGCTGGTCGGAAACTCATTTTTTCCGTCTTTCCATTTGTTCAACTTCCTCTCTCCTGCTCTCAATCTCTCTCTTTGTCAGTCCTCCCATGTGTCACAGCATTCCATTTTGTATTGTTATTTTTCTACCTATTTCTGGAGCCACTCTGTCGCTCATGCAGTTGTTAATTCCCCTCATCTGGCTCTTTCGGCTTCTCTTTTATCTGGTCTGGCTCTCTGTCTTTCCTCTGCTGTGTCTATCTACCTCTCTTCCTCGACCCTTCCCCTCTCATCCTTTTTGTTTTGTTTTGTTTTCTCCATTGATATTCCAAACGAAGTCTCAGTGCAAAGACGAAAATACACGCTGCTGCAGGTATGTATTGATCTCAATTTCATTCTGCCTCTTTCTCTGGATGCTCTTACTCTTCATCTGTTTCCCTCCCTCCATATCTGGTAACAAAACCTCTCTTTGCATGCGTTTGCTTTCTCTCTAGCAGTCAATCCTCATCTCTCCCTGTTTCTCTCTCCACCTTCCTTTACACTGAACTTGTCTCCAGCTTGTTCTGTTTTTAAATCGGGCTTTTGGCAGCTCTTTGCAAAAAACAAAACTCTTTCCCTTTTCCAAATGCGTGGCTTCTACTCTACATCTCCTCATAACTGCTCCCATAAAAAATACCGTATGAGTCTCTTTGAAGAGTTGCAAAAAATGTATGAATCTTTTGAAGATGACTTTGTCTAAGATTTAACTGTGTGTATGTATGACAGTTGTATACAGAGCTAAAAAGACAACTTCAGTGCACTGTGTATTATACACTGTAATATTCTAAAATATGTGTCACAGAAAAGCAATACAAAACAATTTATCTGTTAAATATCAAGTCACAAAGATATAGTTTTTGATGACTTCAGTGCTACTTGGCAATGCAAACAGTTCATTACTGGGTAAGGCATTAAAAACACACATTTTAAATGAAGAATTTCTCCCCTAACAGACCCCAGACTCCCCCCCTCAGACAAGCTACATAAATCAATCAACATTCTACAAAATAAAATTCTATCAAATTCAACCCTGACCACACAGCCTCCTCCTGGTTTGGTTTCTTATTAGCAGCCTTGCGATAGCCTCTTTTGTGTATTATGCATGTTCCATAGCTCAATGATACATCTGCTGTGTTATCCTCTACATAGCCCTCACATGCTTCATGTGTTTATTTAGGGAGTAGCCTGAGGCACATTGCTTTTCTGTCAAATTCAACTGCTTAACCACTTGAATCCATAGTATCTAGTCTCACATTATGCTTCACATCATGTCTTTGATATGAGTTTATGAATGACTTGTGTGAACTGTCAAAGAGTAATGAGATTACTGCAGTGAAAAGAGTTTAATGTGTTAGTGTCTGTGCACATTAACACTGACGGGGTGTGTATGACTGGGTTCATGTTTGTGAAAATCTGTTTATATTTACGTCAAACGTGATTAATACCATAGTGAGTCATCAGCACATGCCAGATAGGTCAGTGTGTTTTTTCTCCTGCCTGTGTGGGTGTATATTTGTGTACAGGAATGTACACTAAATAGCCTTCAGATGCCATTTCAAAAACTGGTCATTTGGTCTTTAAAAAGCTATTTTATTGGACACGTGCCTGAGTAGATTTTGTTCAACAGGCTAAAGTTTGTCAGAAACTGGCTGAACTATAACTGAATCCTTATAGAACAAGCAATTACACACAAAAAACTCTGCAGTGGTTGTCTTTCCAAAACATTCAGAATACAAAGAGGAATCTTGTTGGCTCACTGCTCACTCTTTAGCTGATAAGGCTTTTGTACTGGATTTGCAACAGGCTTGAAATGGAGAGCTAAACAATACCAAATGATTACTGTGAAAGCCTTCATATCTACTTCCAACAACATCAACAACTCAGGACTTTAGGCCTCGCTCAGCGCTCAAAAAGATTTGGTGCTTAAATCTGTTTTGATCAAGATTTCTGCTGTGTGCTTCACACACTAGCTGCCAAGAGCTCATAAACAGCTTTTGTTCCAAATATACAGTTAATAGTGTGGTTGCGTAAGTACTGCTAGAGTCATCTGTAATGGGCAGTTGCTGTCTTTTGCTGCTGTCACAAACACCAACTAAGGCTCACAAGCTCAAAGGATTTTCTTCTGTTGCATCCTCTGAAGATCATCCATTTTTTATTTTAGATAATTTGACAGAAAACCAAATTTAAGTCTTAGTTTCATGTTCTGTGACCACTTTGGCCTAATGTATTTATTGCATTTATCCTGTACAAAATCCTGTTAACCTGCATTATCTTTTCTGTTGTTTTTTACAGGTGCATGTCTGTATAGTGTTAAATTATACTGATACCTGCATTCAACTTGGAAAATTGTTTTCTGGGTAAAGGACAGGGGTGATGCTTGCTAAAGCGAGCGATACCATCTAGGCTACAAAAAAAATTCTTAATTTGAAAACTCACCAAATTGCTTTGGCTGCTCAGTGCCATTTTCTCTCCTCAGGGCTCCTCACCACCCTGACTACTGCAGTCAGCATTGCAAAACTTGCCATGCATGAGTGAAAAAAGAAATGTGTCTCTGGCGAGCACTTAACAGTTACCATTTCTGACAGTCCTGAGACAGACTGACACACTACCATGCTCCCACTACCTGTCTGTGCATTTGACAACAGCTGTTTTCTGTTATTATGACTCTCAAAGGTTGCAGCAGCGGCCATTCACAACAGTCAACCTGCTTCTAATATATATAACACTCATATCAAACTATCATGGGTATGACACATGTACACTTCATGTCTCAAAAAGTCAACTTGTCAGGAATTTAGGAAGCTTAACTTCCCAAGTGATGTCTGTGTTTTAACATTGTTCATGATAGTCTCAGAACTGAAATGTTGTGATTCTTCATTAAAACTTCAGCATTTGTCGTTATAAACACTGCAGTCTGCTTCTCCACTGTACCCATCTCATACATAAACATATTAACCAGAAGAAATTCCCACTATATAGTAACATAAACTTGAAGCAGAATATTAGAAACCTCTGAATATAGCGCAGTCTGTCACAACACCAACTATAACCTCCATGCTGAAACAAGTCATTTAATTAACACCTCTGTGATGCATCAGATTGTACAGGTGCATCTTATAAAGTGGTCACTGAGTGTAAATTAGTGCTTTGATTGAAAGTAAATACTATTATGCAGTACTCTTGAATTAAACAATCCACATTGAAGTAAATATATCAGCAGTATAATGAAGTGGCATACATGACCTGACCCTACTTTCATGAACAGCACTTGTAAAAATGAGCTGGATTAGAAATGACAACAGCAAGATCAGTCCCTCCTCATACAGCAGCTTCATTTGGCCCTTGAGGAATTTTTCACAGTAAAAGAAAAAAAACAGCTAACAGAAGCTTCATGCTGCATTTGACAGGTCACTTTTTTCCCTTTTTCTTTTTTAACATGTTTTCATTCTGTCTCTCGCCTGGTACCGCTAATAGGGCCTGATCTGGGGGGAGTATCCATTGTCATGACAACAGAGAGAAGTTTGTTTCTGTGGTGATGACTGACTGATCTTGAGCACAAATCTTGAGTGCCTGAAAGTTCTAAAAGTGACAGCAGTTGGAGATTAGATAAACAGCAGCAAAGGAAGGTGAATACTGAGAGTAGAAAAGAAATTGTAGGTTTTTAAGTGTTTTGTTGGTTATTTAGCCCTTTTTGTTGATGAATGTTGTTTGTACTACAAATCAATAACATTCTATTCAAGCCAACTATTTAGCATGTTGAGAGAAATGGAAAGAAATGGCACTGTACACACTAAACTGTGGCTTCAGATCAAATTAAAGGACTCAAACTGCTGCAGCTGCCAAGAGTCTTTATCAAATTATTTCAAGGATTTATTCTGATCAGTGTTTGGTGATCCAGCTGTGGGTCTTGTGCCAGATCTCGACTTACTGCATCAAATGATATATACCCTGTGGTGATTGACATGAAAGCAGGGTGGAAGGTCTGCCCATCTTTAGGGTCAGTGCAGCTCCTGATTCTCTGATAATAACACAGCAGCAGAGTAGCAGTCCTCCCCGTGTCCATCATAATTTAAAAATCAATTAACACAAGCCTGGAACCATTTTGCTGCAGTGAAATGAAGCAGTAATTAAGCGTGGTTGCCTTTGGTCGCTCTGAATCTCTGTCAGTTAAATCTGTGTGTGTGAAGGTTGTTCATAATGAGAGATTCACAAGAAAATATTGAAAGAAAAAAGGTGTTGAAGGAACAGATGACTCATAATGAATGATGTGTGTTAGGGTTCTACTTGGATTATAACTAATGCTGGTAGAAAGATGAGTATGAATGATGCAGAGACTAGACATGAAGCCTTGTAAAAATGTTAAGAGGTAACAGGTGGCTGAGGGGAATGCAGATTTCCTCTGAATTTTGTCATGCTAATTTTAATTTAGTCAGGACACAAAAGTGCTCTTCAAAAGACATGTCTCTTGTAAACTATGAAATCAAAATATTGAAGATATAAAAGCTGAGGAGAGAATAAAGTGATGACTCAACTGTCCCTGTAACATTCTAACTCCGTCTTCTTTTAGTGCATAATATAAATATCTTTCAAAAAGTGGATTTTAAAATACCTTGGAAAACAACAAGGTTTGAGATAGAGGTTCTATCTCAAACAGATAAAAGTTCTTTCTTCAACTTATAGAGAAATTCTGGTATTTACTGCAGGTCAGTACTGCAGGTAGTAGCTAGTTAAGTAACCAAATAGTTAGCCTGGTTTGTTGGCTGATTTCCCTGGTAGTGGATTCTTATTAGCAACTCTGTCTTTACTTTTCCTAAGGACTTGGAGAGAAGAGAGAGTGTGTGACATGTCTGTGTAAAGTTTATCTAGAAAGCTTCAGGAGACTTGTGCCACAAGGCCTGATGTGCATTGTTTTGCTAGTTACATTTCCTGAGTCTACTACAGGAATGGCTAGTGAAAACTTAGCATGCCCCAGTTTCTTTTAAGCTAACTACATTATATCCTCTACATAGGGCGGTGGTTGTAGGATGAGAAGATCAGTAGAGCTTCACATCCTTAGCTACAACCCGAAGGCTCTAGGACAGGCCTGTTACACCTGGTGCCACAATCAGGTGCTGAAACCATCAACATCGGAATCAGCAGCTGCAGATGAGCACACCCCTCCACACAGAGGATCACTATTGTGAAAACAGGTGAGCAGCCACAGGCAGGACTTAAGAAAACATTAGGCATCCTGGCACAAGACTGGCTGTAGACCTGGAGAACCAGCTGAAGCTCCCACTGCACATTGTCACAACTACCCCTCAGGCCAGACATCCCGCTGGTCTCACTGGCTACAAAGAACACCATTCTGGTAAGACTGACAGTACTGTGGAATGACTGCACGAGAGGAAGAGGGCCAGACCAGATATGAAGAACTGGTCACTGAATATCCTAAGCAGGGCAGGGCTGCAGGCTGCCTATCAAGACTGGATGCAGAGGATTTGTGGGGCAATCACTACAAAGCCTTGAGCCAACTTGACTTGATCAGAGCCATCAAGAACATCACTGAGGCAGCAGAAAGATCCTCCAGATGGCTCTGGATTAGGAGAGGAGAACCATGGAGAGAAGTAAAGGCTACCTGAACACAAGCTGTGGCCTGATCAATCACAGCTGGGTCACCTGGAAGAGGCTGTCAGATTCTGAAAGACCTGAGACACTGAGTGACCCCAGGATACGTAGCAGATGATATGTTCCATGTGAGTCTCATGATGGAATTTATACACTATCCTCAGCCAACATCAAAGGCAATAAAATAGTCCAGGACCTTCAATTCATCAAGGTATTTTTTTTTTAATCCAATTCCATTCCCTTCATTTATTTATAACAATGAGGGATGCCAGCACTATTACCTAACACTTCATCTGCACAATGTTTTCAGATTTTACATTCATGGCTCAAAGAACAAAACCACTGCCTTTGCTGTCAACATCTTTCAGCAAGACCAAAGTCTTGCAACATCAGTCCCTGCATCTTCTCATTTTACTGTGTCATCAGTACACTATAGTCCTCCATGAACATTACTGCCTATTTCTCAAAAACATACAAGCATATACCAATACCAACAGTACCAATACCACAACAGTTTGCTACAGAGCTGCACTGAAAAATGTCACAGCTATCATCTGTGACCTGCCTCACCTCCTGTTTGAATGCTTGATACTGCTGCCATCTGGTCACAGGTACAGTGTCTAAGTGTACAAGTTAGAAAGTGCCGTTTTGTACTGAATCACCACTGTCAAAGCACACTGGACTCTTGATAACTGCACTGCTTTTCCCATACAAAACTATATGAAACAACACATCGTACCATGCCTGTGTCCACTGTGTTTGTATGTTGTAGTACCTGATTGACTTTTCTATTCAGGGATTAGCTAAAATCTAATGGGATACTGTTCATGTTTTTTAATGGTGCCATTTTGATTCTTCAGTCTGTGTATTTGCAATTGTAAAGAAAATTCTATCTATAACCTAAAGTAAAAGCTAGAAAAGGATAGATTGTGCTACAGCCTTTAAAAAAAACTTAAAGTTTTGAATATCGTACTAAAAACATTTCCTTGTCTGACATATTGAGTGACAGACTCTTCTTACATTTCTTTCAGGAGCAAAGCAAATATCTTTTTATCTGGTGTCTGATTCTGGCATCTGTCGCAAAGGTTACTGTCAGTAGTTTCAACAGTCTCTTTGGAATTCACTCTTCAGTCTGGACTTGAACAATCACTTAAGTTTGAGTTTTGCTCATCAAAGCGGTTTCTCCTGTCATTCTCCTGAAATGTTATCTGTTTACACCGCACTTCCAGGATAAAAACAGCATCTTTCTCCGTATCTGTCTTCTATTCTGAGAAAAACTTTCAATCTGCATCAGCAGAGGACATCTTGCAATATTTGCTGACTGTATCTTCATTTATGTTAAAACCAATTTCCAGCCTGCTGATTCTCCTTATGTAACAGTTTGGAGTTGACAGGAAATGGTTTCCTCTTTAGGTGCCAATATTCTCCAGGACTGTGTCAGTTTCAGATTTGTGTGGCTTTGCTGTTACAAGTGACAGCCAATTATCACATCCTCTCACTAAGAGAGTTACATTCCTGTTCCCCAGTAATTTGTTTGCATGCAAAGCAAATTAATCTCATTTGTTTTATTCCTTCGTTAGACTGCATGTTCAGCTCCCTCCCTGGTGGAGAATAAACAAACGGTACACGCCTTAGAAATCTCTAACAGTTATATTTTGGTCTGAGATATTGTCCCTCAGTGCCTTTCAACTGGCCTGCTCTCAAACATCATATGACAAAATGAATCTGTTATTTCTGTGCGGGAAGGCCAATCTGATGGCTGGAGGGATCAGAAATGCTGTTTGTTGTTCCCTTGATAAAGAGTTAATATCTCTGTCTTCCCCACTGTGTTATCAGCACTTCAGTGTGCCTCTGCACCAAACTGCATCAAACCGCAGCCATCTGCAGTGATGGAAAAATCATTTCCTGCTGATAATGTCTGTTCTTTGTGGAACAGCTATTATATTATAATTTATTAAAGCGCTAAATTGATCATTAAATGAATGTGTATTAATATTAAGTGCATTATCACAGTATTAGAATTATTTAACAATAACCCCTTTCAATTCTGGATAAATGTAACATGTACTATTGCTGTTGTTTGTACATTTTACATACTTCATATTTTTATCTTGGTTTTTAGCTTGAATGGTTACAGCTGTTCCTACAGGGCTCAGCATGTCTTCCTCAGCTTCTGACATGATGTTAAATCTTAAGCAAAAATATAAAGAAAATAAAATGGATGAACCTAATAAGAGATAAGTTCAGTATTTTTAGCCTAAAAATACAAAAAAAGTCAGTGGTATTAAGTTGTATACCTCAAACTCCTCTGCGATCTTGGGTCCATCCAGGAACAGCCTGGTGCTGAGACAGTCCACTGGACCAAAGTTGGCTGTAGAAATAGAAACAGATGTGGCATCAATGTCAGAGCAAATTGTTTAGTTATTGTGATATAAATCCTTGCTGATGACAATATACAACACTATATCTACTATATGTATGTAGTGAAGAAACTGTACACTAATTAAAACTCATCACAAAAAATCCTACTAATCTATTGCCACTGTACACACATTAAACTGCCTGGATTAATTGCATTAATCCAGGCAGCTGAATGACACTGTAGCTACTTTACTCAACTTTCAGTCGAGTTTGACTACTTGTGAAAACATCCTATTAAATCCAGCATCAGTCTTCTCCTGCCTCCTGTACATGCTGCTGCTGACTGAGTGTACTTCAAACTCATACCTGCTTAAAAATTCAGTTAGTGGTTATGCTGATTTCTCCCTCTAGCACCAGTCCTTGCTGTTCTGGTTCCTTATTTGTGCGTTATGTAAATTCCTCCTCTGAATGACAGGTGATTGCTGGGTTCTGTGTTGTTACCCCCTTCGGGGTTTGGTGACACTTTTCCCAGAATCTGAAGTATGTGATTGGTTTCCTATGCATAAGACCCCTGGACTGCCAAATACAACAATTAAAACATTTCTACCTAATAGTTCAACTTTATAATGAGTGTTCCTGACTTAAGGTTGGCTCGTGCTAATTTCAAGCCCCAGTAATAATACAAATGAGAATGAGAGAGTGTGTGTTAGAAACCAAATGCCATGATCCCAGACTTGCTCAATATAACAGACCCAATGTGATAAATTGGACATTTAATTAAACTTTAAAATAAAACAGTTGATTCCTATTCTGAAACCATTATCTGAATACAAACATCAAATATCAAACCGGCCCACTCACAAGTAAATTCTTTAAATTCCTGGAACACCTTAGGGTACATGGCTGCTGACATCACATCCTCAGGGGTGATGTCATCACTGTGTGCAGCTCGGAGCCCCTCCTCCAGGGCCTTGAAGTCCATAGGTGGCAGAGAGGCACCGGGACGACCCTCAATACGGGGGAGAGACTTCAGCACCTGGGATAGGAGGTTAAAAGAGAAAAACGAAGGAAGTGAAGAAGATGAAGAGAGGACGAGAGGTGAAGATCAAAGGTGTGAGAGAGGATGCACAATAGAAGAGAGAAACAGGAAACAAACAGTTTACTAAAAGTTTTTATTCAAAGACATATAGGCTTGCTGAATGTTTTCCTACTCCATTCCCATGGGATTCTGAAGCATGTGGGATGTATAAAGTGCTGGTGAAACCGTCACATTGTAGTTCACAACTACACATATGGATAAAAGCTACAACCTGTCAAAGCATTAAAACGACAGAAAGACTTTTGGTGGGAGGAGGAGGAAGACAGAGATGCATGGGGAGCTGCTGAGGGATAGAGAAAGAGGGAGAGAGACACTTGAATCAGAGGGAATATAAAACTTATTAATGCAAGTTATTTTTAAATTTGCATTAAAGTGGCACCACTGTTGTGTCAAGATCTGCAATGATTTCCACTTTCACTCTCTGCATCCCACTCTTTCTCAATTCATCCTTCTCTCTCCAGTAAAGCACCATCAGCTCATCAAATGACTGCAGCAGTGCTACGTATATGGCACATTGTCCTCATTCTTTCTCAGAAATAGTAGAGGAGAAGGAAAGACAGGAAGACAGAAAAAAGAGGGTAATTGTAGAAAATGGAGGCTGCTATGAGACTAATGACATTTTATCTGCCCATACAGTTGCTGGTATCTAAAACAACTTGTAGAGACAATTGATCTGAGGCTACTAATAATGTCTGGTGAAGAGATTATGTCAAGACAGGCATTTCGCCTAAAGGCTGCTGCTGCTGTTTTTATTTTCATAGACTTCATCTTCTTGTGATGACACAGTCTACATAGGCTCAGAGGAAGGGAGGCAACGTGGCAGGAGTCTCCATGCAATTAGCCTATTTAGTCTGTTTCAGTGATTCAACAAATGTTTTGGGGAAATATACAAACAGAATACACTAATAACTAAGCTTTTAGTGCTGCCTACCTCTTTGTGTATGGGTCTTTGTTTATCTTAGCTTCATGCAGGTTAAAATAACCATTGCCTCAACTGTATGCTATATTGGTAATCTTTACATGTGTTTTCACTCATTTACACTTACAACATAGCGCTGTGTGCATCAAATGAAGCATTCAGTTGACCACATCTCCTCTGTGTATATATGGTGTGCCTATACAGTATGTGCATATTTTCATGTTTGTGAACGTGTGTGTGCTGCTGTGTTGTAGTTAGTGTGTGTTTCATATCTTCACCAGTCTTTTGTATATGTGTAACATACCGGCACACTTATGTGAGCATGTGTGTGTGCCTTGCAGAAATCTCCAGACAAAGGGCCCAGTGCAATGCTATTAGTCACAGAGCTAACAGTTCAAAGATAGCTGACTCATTTGCGTGTGTGAGAGAGAGACACTTCAAAGATGGCAGGCTCATAGGAGTGCGTGCTCATTAGCATTGTGTCCTCTGAGGATGTCTTACACCTAAACTGCTTGATTGTTTAAGTGTGAGACACAGGCTGATAGTGACTGAGTGAGTGTGTGTGTGTGTCTATGTGTGACTGAGAGAGAGTGTGTCTGCATTAACAAATGAAGGAAAGACAAACTCTTCCTTCAAGGTTATTTGCTCTTTCTCCTCATTCCTCTTAAAACTACTCAACAATACACTACCACTCTCTCTTTTTTATTGTCACTGATTTCTCCTCCTCCTCTCGTTTTGAGAGCGGGCCTCTGAGGGATGGTGGTGTATTTTTTAACAATAATCTTATTTCTTGAATTCACTTCCTTTCTAATGGCCTTCTTATTCTCTCTTTCTACCCCAGTCTCCCCATCCATCCTCCCACTGTCTCCCTCTTTCTCTCTTTTGCCCTCCTGTCTTTGTTGTTTTCCTCTCCCTTGTCCATTTGTTCTCTCCACCCACACTGCAAATTAACTGAGCGTGACCGAACAAAGATGTGGAAATGCCTCAATTACCACTTTGTGTTGTGAAAAGTTTTCCCCATGCATGCTAACAACTTGTGCATTTGTGGCAGTCTGTACATCTGAAGTGAATTCGTGTGAGATCATATGATGTAATGCTGGAATTACTGCTCACTGACTAATTAATGCCACCACCGCTCCATTAAAGAAACATTACTCCCTCAATGCTGCTAACATGCAAATATAAGCTTCAGCTATGGCACATAGGGATGCAGATATCTCTCACTGTCTTGCACACAGCAATATAGTGGTGAGTATATGCCTGTGCTTACATACCAACAGATAGGAAAAGAAACTTTGCAGCTGTTATCTAATAGGCCAATCACACTAGAACATCCAGACAAATGCTTTAAGATGAACAGATGCAGTAAAGTAGCTGTAAATAAAGGTCAAAGTCCTGCCTCCAGACAGTGACTGTCATGAGCTGTCAACAGCTGCTACTCACATTGCTCAATCTGTTTTAGGAAATCATTTCATAATGTTTTACTTTCTTCCCTTTAAAAAAAACATTACTTTATACAACTTACATAAGTTTGACACCAATTACTTGGATTTATACTCCAAATGTACCCCCCAAGATATGGTGTGAGTGACAGTAGCATTTATCAGATTTATCTCAAACTTGCAGCTTGCATGTAAACACAGGCACACACAGTAAGAACAAAAATGTGAAAGGAAAGCTAACAACAAAGCTGAACCCTGAATTTAAGTGCATCAGTGGGATGGAGAGTTAGTTCTTCAGTAAGCTGTGTGCGAGAAAGCCTCTTGGTGTTTGTGTATTAAACATTGAGGGTGGATTGTTATTGTTGTCATGGTATGAATATCTGTAGGGGAGATTTAGAGGAATGCTCTGACTTTTTTTTTAGGCTGAGATAAGACATTGGCAGCACTTCTACATATGTGAGGATTTACTCTGAACACTATAAGGCAAGCTACAGCTTTGACACATTGTTTAAATGCTTAATGAATAGTGCAAGCGAGTCTCATGGAAAATACATTGTGCAAAACCAAAACGTTGGAATGCAAATATTCCTCTTTACAGTACATAAAAGGTAGCAGAAGAAAAAGTTCAGTGGCCAAAAACTTTTGCAGTCATGTATGCTGAAGGATGGCTAGCGTTTCTCAGCATAAAGAATTCCAATGCTGACTGAAAATAGAAAATAAAAATGGAAACCCAGGGATATGAATGAATACCAAAGCTGTCCACCATCTTGTTTGTTTAATAGAAATGACACCCCTGCCACATGCTTTGAGAAATATGAGACAGATTGAGAGACACTAATAGAGAGGTAGCAGACAGAGGGTTGGATAGTTTACGTCAAGACTGAAAAATCACTGTGGCTGTCAAGGGTGGAGCTGCCTGGGAAGCTAAATGAAAAACATTTGATCATATAATCTTCCAACTGTACGCCAGTGTAAGGAGATGGGGAGAAAGGACAACTTGATGATAAGGGTGACAGAATGGCAGGAGTTAGTTTCACAGAGAGGTAAACAGGGGGGGCGTAACTACAGAGATAAACCAATCCATGCAAAAATGGGTAGATGGGTTCAGAAAATTACAGCTAAGCAATGGATTTTGCAAAAAGCTAACAATAAAGATGAAAGAGACAGTAAAGAAAAAAACATGTCTGAAATTCAATTCTGCTCATCAAAAAAGGGGCAGAAAATAGAAACCTATTGTGTTTTAATTACCGTTTTAGCTTTGGCAGAGGTGTTTCAGGCTCTGCAAAAATGTTTACAAATGTACTACACACACACAAACTCTCAGTGACACATAGTGACACAATGAGTCATCTGTTAAAAAAGCGCAGACAGGGTCTCACCAAATATTTCACATTTTAGGTGCCATTCAGCTCACTGAAAATACATCATGAGACACTCAGTATCTGTGGATGTTAGTGGGGAAAAAACACATCCACTAGTTTTTCTTCCTCGAACAAATAATAAGAAATACATTCCGACTTTTTTTGGGAAATGTCAAGCGTGCTGATATGTCAGCAGGTTTCTGGGAGAATGTGACAAATTTTCCTTTATACATGCACATGTGTTCATGCACCTCTCCCAAGGAGACGTCAAGCTGTTGGCCCCTGATGCGCATGAGAATCTCACCCTCACTGTTTGCAGTCATGAAGAGAGGAGACATGAGAGGTAGACAGAGGTAAAGGAACACAGAGGAGATGAGAGGACAGAGCAATATCACGGTTTTCTTCACCGTTTTCAACGTCCTCATGGGGACTCACAACTGTCAGATGTAACCAAGCATGTGACAGAATTTGTGTGTGTGCGTGCACTTGTACGTACACATGTACCTTTAAATTGGCTCTCCTGCATTTGTGTGATGTGTTGGTTCATAAAATGTATAAGTGAGGGAAGAGGTGAAGAAGACAAAGACAAAAAGTTTTATAAGAGTTGGTTGCTGTAATCTAAACAGCTGACTATTACGTGGAACTTTTTTGCACAAGTTCAAGCAGGATGACAACTGTCAGCCAGCTTCATCTTGTCATCAGACTGAGACCCCACCTTTCCACTAATATCCAGTGATTTCACAGGTTGTGTGCTAGGGCTATCCTGTCATCCAATGATCATCTTAGTTGAAGAATATTTAAACAACATTCTAAGCCTCCCGGGAATATCTCAGCTCCCAAAGGGAGTCTTTATGCAGATGCAGATGTTACTGTTACATTTTCTTAACTACCTTTAAATTTAAGTTAATGTTCACGAAATGCTCAGTGGAAATTATTGGAAATCCATGAAAGATATTAAAATACAGGCCGAAAAATGTTGCATGTACTGTACAGTGTGTGTGTATACAGGACAGTACCTTCGATCTGAAAGGCTCAGGGAATCCTCCATGTGGTATCCCGATGTATCCCTGCAGGAACTCGACCACAGACAGGGGGAAGGACAGCTCATCAGCCCTCTCCTCCACTTCTGCCCTGGTCAGGTTGTTTTGCACCATGAACTGGGCCAAGTCACCCACGATCTTTGAGGATGGCGTCACCTGAGAGAGGAAATGAGAAGAATTGTGAGTACTAAACTGATGTCTTCCTGGTAATACTGAATCCCTTCTTTTGTTTAGGAAAAAAAGGGAGCACCAGCAGAGGATGAAGAGAAGAGCTAATATCAGCTCAGTAAGGTATTTCTATTTCACCACAGACTGAGCACAAGATATTCGAACAGCAGATGATATCTCAATTTTCTTAGGAACAAGGTGGTGTGTTATTATTTCTCTCTAGTATGTGACCACTGCTCTTTTAATCTGACAAAATCAGAAAAACTCACAGAAAATCTATTCAGGATAATATTATAGTTTTCCATGGTCTAATCTTGCTTTACGTCCATCCAGCCCCCCCGCCCACCCCAATTGTCTATCAGGCTGCATCATTTTCTCTTTCTGTAAGGTCCTGCTGTGTAGCTTCCTGTCAGAGCTACACAGGTAGGGATGCACATCCACAATGATTTCACCAAAAGAGAAAAGTGGTGACAGAATCTTTGTTTTAATGAAGATGCTGTCTATGAAGATTAAGTGCTGAGTGACCCAGAGAAAAGAGAGGGCTGGGAGAGGAGAATGAGAAATGAAAAGATGTTTACATCTATACAGTCTCTTTAATCATTTGATTTGGCAGCCATGAATGAAACTACACAGGTCTTCTCTGTGAAAAAAGAATAAACCTGAAAATGAAGAGGGAAGAAGAAAGCCAGGAAAACAGTCATTAAATCACATGTATTCTTTCTTTCATTATTTATAATGGCATATCATTATGGTAATAGTGATCTCTATTAGCATAATGGTGATAAATGGAGTCTTTTTTGACTGCGAACAGGACATTGACGCAAATATCAATTGCATGCATTACTCTTCTATTGTAATGAATGTGGTACCATTTGGTACTTGGACCATTAGAGTGAGGGGTCAATTAATGTGTCCCACCAACAATAAAAAACCTCAAACCACCTAATTGTTTGTACTCATGCTCAATTCAGCAGGTTTTTCTATAAAGGGAGAGAGCGAGGTGAAAGAATATGGCTCTCTTATTGAGACCCAGACTCTTAAGATTTATACTCTCACATTTTGGGACCCACCAGCAGAGGGCCAGTGTCCTGTTTTTGAGCCCCACACATATATGAGGAGCACTGACAGCATAAACACTGCAGAGAACAAAGAGTGGACCCACACTCTATGAGATGCCTATTTTTGTGGCAATTAGTGCACTCTGTTGATATCAGACAGCAAAAAGAGAAAGAACAGGTGAACAAATATAGATCAAATTGACATTCCCCAAAGAATTCCCCAACAAAGGACTTGACACCTATTTCTAAGAGATGTGATGCCAAATTATCCAGAGTGAGACATGAAATACACGTATGGACTCATGCAAGAGCTGCTCTGGGATTACCACAATCCTCCTGGGGTTTGGGTGCTTGTGAGGCTAGCTGAGCTCCAAGGATCACTTGAGTCTTTGAACAAGCACAGTACAACTTGAGTGCATATGTGTTTGTGTAAATGTCTTTGGTCCCTGGAGATGGCAGGACTACCAACTGCCTCAGTCTAACCTGCTGTAGTAAAAGCTATCTGTGCAAACACCGCAGTATTGATGACAGAATACTACAGTTTAATATAAACTGAGAGAGTAAGCATATTCTAAAGATAGTATACTGTTGTCTTTGGTCACCAGTTAACATGGTGAACCTGCTCTGGTCTTACAAGAATACATGTACAACTTGGTATAGCACTTCCATACTTCCATGAGGCCCAGTTTTCCTGACTTGTATGGGTCAAAATCCAAAAACACTGGATCCTACACCTACCATAATGCAAATTGCTTTCAAAAAGTAGTTTTTGTTTGACCTTTCTTATATAGTAAACACCAGCATCTTTCAAACACTACCCTCCCATTTGTAATGAAGGCTTTCTGTTATAGATTTTAGTCAGTTTAATTCATTTTACTGTATCTCACCAGAATTATCCACTCAGTGTCAATATACTGCTTTCCCGGTACCACACACACACACACACACACACACACACACACACACACACACACACACACATATATATATATATTGTATGTGTGTTTTGTAAAGTTAACCAGCTTTTATCCAAATTTAAAGAACAATGGTTTAAAACAATCTTTGGCAAAGAAGAAATTGAGAACATATACGCATATCAAACACAATTTGGGCCCTAAATTATACATTAGTTTTCACTTATCCAGCAGCCAATGGCCTTAATTGCGCAATTAAGAGCTAATATTCTTTCACTTGCAGATTCAACAATATTATGGAGTGAGAGAGACTGTGTGAGCTATATGATTCGAATGAGTGGAAGGTGAGTCCCATTTTCTTTTCTACTGCACTACAATTATTTAAGTATGTAAATTTTTCATGAAATGACTAAACAAACCCTGGAATATTCTAGTGTGCACATGATCACAAATTGAGATGGTTAAATTTTGATGTGTTTACATTTGCTGGTGAGATGGAAAATATAATTAATATTTACTCTGATTTTTCCTCTACTACATAACAATAAATGTTTTCGTTAGTGATGGATGATGATTTTTTCTGTAGACAATGAAAGTTTTAACATCTGATTCTAAAAGTTGTTTGAGTTTTTTTGAGCAGATTTTTTCCTGTCAATTTGGCTTGCCAGATAGACTACAATACCACTCAGCCTTGGCCACTGTTGCTATGGAGAAGAAGCCAGTCAGAGGTGGGAATCAGAGCGGTAGCTAGCATAAAACAAAATGCGGTTTCTGCATTTATCCAAAATTGACCCACAAAATTTTTTCAAAAGTGAAATGATTCAAGGTGCAGTCATAGTTAACTTGTCAACTTGAAGTTTTTTTGTATACAGGCATGTACCTGAAATGGCTCTTCTTACTACAAAACTCTATGTGAACGTTCATGAAACTCATCAGGGCCTTATATTATGGTTGTCCTGGCACTAGCTATCTGAAAACTGTGTCACTGCAATTAATCTCCCAGTGACAAGCTACATTTTTTTAAAAACAGCCCAGGATGCCAGTTAAAGTCCGCAACCACTTGGCAAATTTTCAAATCAGCTTTGCAAGGAAATCAGCACTTTCCCAGCAAGATACAAGAAAGAAATGTTTCCTACTGATTGAAACAAGTGTGCACTTCCCTTCGGCACTTCCTTGCTACTACACCTAAAGCTCATTTTGATTGGGTTTGTGAATAGAGGAGATAATGATACATTGCTTTAACAGAATGACTGTTTACAGAGAAGCTTAAGAGATTTGAATGGGTTGTTGAAATCCCTGGAGAGGCCATTAACTTGGTATAGCTGTGGAACAAAAGCTCACTGCAGAGTTACTTGAAATCTATCTAAAACACAAGAAAAGAAGCATGACGGTGCATTCCTCGTCTACCTTCGCCCTGTCTCCCTTTCTCTATTGTTTCCTCTGTCTTCTGTTGCCAGAGTCCATTTTTCTCATCTTTTTCACTGCAAAGAATTGTTACTCTTCTCTTTATTATCTGTCTTCATGCACCATTCTTCTTAGTCCATCCCTCTCTAACTCGCTTAACAACTATCTTCCGTCTTCACAGTAAAAGCTAAGGTGTTGACTTTGTACTCTGCCCTCATCAATCACCTTAGCCCCATTCCCCATCCCTCTTTTCCTCTGTCAAATATTTATTTTTTCCCTTGATCCACAGTAACATCATGAGTGTTACTCTCATTATTAGTCTCTATAGATGAATTACCCTCCTCCAACTCTCTGTGGGTGCCTCACACACAGAGAAAGGAAATGTGATTTCAATCTGTGTGTGAGCTATACTGTGTATGATGTGTGAGTTTTCTATATTTTTAGATGAAGAGTGAGATAAATCACATCATAGTCATGCAGGGTTAGAAAAATCTGATTTCCTGTGTTCCTGTGTGAAGCTGAGCTCAAACTCTTAACTCTTCACTACGAAGCCCTTTTGGTCAAACTGATAAGATGTTGTCATTGTGTCAGTAGTTCATACCTGTCTTTTATATACAGAACACAATGTTAAAGATGTAATTACATTTTGAAGGGGAAGTACAACATTTGACTGGACCTATGTAAGTAATGTGTTTTGTGAACCTCTGAACAAAATCCAGTCCATTAGAAAAGGCAAGTTGTTATTCTATGTCAAGTACAAAACAAAGTATAAAGCAAAGCTAGTTTAATATGAAGAAAACCATTGTTTGAACTGTTAGATCTAGAAGTTAAGGTCCAAAATATGTGTTTGACAGTCATGTTGAAGTAAAAGTTATAAAAAAATAGAAGAGTCAGAATAAAAGTCCAGCAAACTATATCAAAAGAATTCATCTTGTGAGGATGAAAGTGTTATGAGATGTGCAGAAGTATTAAATAGATAGTTTATATTTATATTTATTAATAAACAAGATACTTGTGAGATTTTATGATACACTGATCAGCCACAACATTAAAACCACTGACAGGTGAAGTAAATAACATTAATCATCTCTTTACATTACAATGTTCTGCTGGGAAACCTTGGGGCCTGACATTCATCTGGATGTTACTTTGATACATGCCACCCAATTTAACAATGTTGAAGACCAAGCACACCCCTCCATGGCAAACAAACTCCCCGACAGTAGGGGCCTCCCCCAGCAGAACAATGCTTCCACCACACCACAAAAACTGCTGAGAAATGGCTCAAGGAACACAGCAAAGAGCATGAGGTGTTGACCTGGCCTCCAAATCCCCAAGATCCCAATTTGATTGAGGAAAAGTCAGGGCATCACGCAAGTCACTATGATTCATATTCATCCTCTGGGGATCATGAATCTCTGTACAGAATTTAACCACAACATCCTATACCTATCTGCTTTCAGTAATGATGTTTCTTCCCCTCAGTGTGCAGCAGCATACAGCACTCTGATCTTTCCATGTCTTCCTCACCATCTCTTAAACTCATCTGTAACCTTATGCAGTTCTTCATACAGGCTTATTATCACACTTGATACACAAGACCTTTCTATTCTTACTATCTCTGACTTCCTTCTCTCTCTCACACTACTCCTCTTCTGCCTTCTGTCCATCTTTCTCACTTTCACTAATGTACAGCTCTCACTAAGTGGTCCTGGCATGACTCCACACTCCTGGCAGCAGAAATTGGGCACTGTGGAGCATGTGTGTGTGTGAAAGCATGGCAGTTATTTTGTGTGTGCTCGTATACTTGTGTGTGTCATGTGTCTGTGTACTTTGCTCAAATTTGTTTTGAAATGCAACTCTATCCAAACCCGAACTCTCCTAATGGGCAAAGGATTATATCATCCAGCATCCAGTGTTATAGGGAGAGAGCAAATACAACAAACACACACACATACACACACACACACACACACACACACACACACACACACACACACACACACACACACACACACACACACACACACACACACACACACACTAGCCAGCCAAGCCAGGAGAAGAGTGAAGAATGGTACCTGTCAGGAGAGGAGGAGACAGGAGAGAGGAGCGATAACAAGAGACTCAGAGAGGGAGAGGAGGAGTGGAGAAACGATAGAAAGATTAGGGATATATGAAGGAAGGAGGGAGGGAGTAATGAAGGAAGGGATGAGAGAGGGAGAGCTGGGAGTGACCGACAGACAAGATGATGAAGAGAGTGACAGGAAGAGTAAGAGAGGGGGAGAAAGAAAGGGACAGACAGATGAACTGAGGGGTGGAAAGATGGAGGCAAACAGACAAGAGCAATAGACATCTGCAGCCCCACAGGCAATACAAGGAGGTGCTCCACCTCGAAGTAAGAGAGACTGAATGTGTGTGTTTTAACAGTGTGTAGGTGAGTGAATACGTGCCTGTAATTGCAAAGGGAAAGTGACAGAGTAAGTGAGGCAAGAGAGGAAGACAGAACACACACAAATACACAAACATATATACAACTGGTCCTTATATTGACAGGCTCATGTTGCGACAGATGTAGCTGAGCGAGAAAGAGAAGGGGAGGAAGACAGGAATAGGAATGTAAGTCAAAAGCAAAGGAAGAGAGGAAAGAGGCACTCGAGAGATAGAAAACTTTAGTTATGGCTATATGCTACTCACTGACAGTTTCAGGATTTTATATAACTAAACTAAACTGACCTCTCAAGAATAGACTGTTCTATTCTGATGAAACAGGGATGAGATCAATAATGGATTAACTGTTTAAATAATTTTTCTAAGCAAAAATGTCAAAAAAAAAAGTCACTGTTTCCAGCCTCGAATGTGAATATGTTCTGGTTTTCTTAATCCACTATGACAGTAACATGAATATTTGGCTTTTTGACTGTTGGTCAGACAAAATAAGACACTTAAATGAATTGTGTAACATACTAGGGAATATGCTAAATCATTTGCTTGTCAAGAGTTAGATGAGCAGATTGATATCATTCACACAGGGTACAGTAAATATAAAGCTATAGCCTTTACAGCTGGTTAGCTTAGCTTAGCACAGAGGATGGAAAAAGGGGGGGAAGCTAGCCTGACTCTGTCCAAGGGTAATAAAAATCCTCCTAAAAGGACATCTAAGCACATAAACACATTATATCTTATTTCTTTAGTCTGCACAAAAAACAGAGCTGTGGTGTATGTGAATGAAATAGTTGTGGTTTTACAGGAGGTTATTAGAACCAGAGACAACTACTGTCTGGCATCTGTGTGTAAAGAGATAGACTAAGGAGAATAAGCAGTGTATTTCCCAAAATGTTAAATGTTTTTTCCATTTTTCATTACTTGCTGACACCTTATAGACCTTGATCAGCTTTGAGGAAAACAACCTGTAGACTGATAATGCAACACTATAAATTAATAGTTTCTTTCCCTCTCTGAACAGATCCATTTGTAAAACTCATGTTTGGACATTTGCAAGGTGAAAAAATATGTTTGTCAGCCTGACAATAGTCAGAGGTTACATTATTAAACCGTGCCTGTAGGCATCTGTTCATGTATGTTTTGTCTGATTTTACTGTTGCTTCAGCAAATATGCCCTCAAGCAAAATAATAAGTAGCTTTTAAAATAGTAGTTATAACTTATTACTATCTTCTGACAAAGGTGGTTTGTCAGCTTTGACATCATACTATTCAAGTGATGTTACAATAATGTGGGCTGTGCAAGGGCACTACTATGTGACCAGAAGGATGATGAGGAGAAGAGTGACTGGCAGGTGAGCATCAAATCAAGGAGTGCATAATACATGACAACATGTTACTGAACATTGGTATGAAGAGGAAAAAAATCCTGTCCCTCTTTGCTCTCTAGTAGCTCACCACTCAGCTGTATCAGTTATTGTTTTGTCTCCATTTTCAACGTTCCTTCAGCAGACAGATTTGTCAGTGTTTTTTCTCTCAATTTAGCATTCCTCTCTCCCAGTGAACAGCACTGCATTTCAACACACTCATCCATTTTAACCAGACACCACTGATGAGGAAGAAATGCAGCACAAGACTAATAACATAATAAAATATTCAAGATGAAAATAAGTTAGACAATATTCAATTATATAAGACTGAAAAACAGAATTTCAGGCTGGCCAGTGGAGATGTGATCCACATTTACTTTGAAAAATAGCTTCAATTTAAATTTTAAAATGCCTCACAAAATGAAGAAGCTGTGTAGAACTACAATCATCTTAGCCTTAAGAGGTCTCAATGAAATGAGGTCTCGCTCCATTTTAGAGATACTGAGTCTATATACAGTGCATTCAGTGTTCAAAACAATCAAAGACATCATCCTGATAGTACTTGTACCCCTCTGTCTCTATTCTGCATCTCAGTCTGTTTCTCCTTTGTGATTCACATAAATTGAACAAACCTCTCCACACATACAGTAGATCCTAACCTTTGCTTGGCTTACTGCCCAAACTGCCCTCTCTCAGATCAATAAATGCCCTCAATAAGTAATTCTCTTTTTACATTTTTGACTAAGAACAGATAACCTTTCACATCTGTTAAATACATGCTATTTACTTTTTCATCCCACCTTCTATTAGCTGCATAGAGCTCTGTGTGTCTTAATGTTTAACTGTAGCAAACTATGTGGCTAACATCCACTGTCACTGATCATACTCCCCAGCTACTGTACAGTACATACAAACTTCATAACTGCTGCATGATCAACGAAAGACATTTGATCTGACCTCAGACCTTCTCAACAGACTAATCAAATCAGTATTAATGCTGAGGAAAACTCAAGAGACTAAGGATATTTTTATACCCCTTCATTTGGCTGAGCAGAGGTCCTTTATAATTTTAAATCAAGTCCATTGATTTATACAGATTCGGTGAATTTGCACAGGCTGATCAGCAAGCAATGTAATGATTATACTCAGCTGCATAGCTGGAATTATTATGAGTCTGTAAAAACAGCTGGGCTTATGAGCATTTTATAAAGTAATAATAATTCTGCACACCCATTGCTAAAAAACAAGGAACAAACATTAATAAGCTTGGGAAAGTAAGCAATCTAATCAATTAAATGCAAATCAGTTTTATGCAAATGCATTGATGATTAAACGTTAAAACTTTTTAAAAATCTGACATAATTAGAGTTGTTTGTCTTCTGCGTGGTGAGGAGGCGCACTGTACTTGATAAAATCAGTCCTGTAAATATTCCTAATTTTTTTATGCATTTGGAGTAAAGTGGTCTAAAAATTAAGTCGTCTGACAAGCACAATCCTTCACCCACAGCTCTGAGTATCAAAGATAAGGCTCTGCAGTGCTGTGGGTGCATGTGTGTGTGTGGGAGATCGTGGTTAATGTATATAGCTTGGTTGCTCTCCTTACTGCCAGTGCAGTGTGTGGTGTGTCTACTTTATATCTATATCTGACAAGCACACTCCTCCTCCCTTATCGACAAGCCAACAGTGTGAGAGACGCAGCCATTGTCAGGCTAACAGGATACAACAGAGTGCATAGCAGGACCCATAGGCACATTAAGCCAACATTGGCTTGTGCAGTGAAGCCCGCCGAGTCTTAATTGAATTGATAGAGAGCATGGGGAGAGGGTAGGGGAGGTTGAGGGAGAGGAATTGATGAGGAAAACAGAGTGGGGAAAAGAAAACTAGGGAGAGAGGACCCGGGAAGGAAAATTGAGATGGAGACAGAAAGACAATGAAAAAAGAGAAAGAGAGAAGAGAATAAGGGAAATGGGGAATCCAGGTGATATGTCTATGACGATAGAGAGAGAAAAATAAGGAAGATGGCTTGATAGTAAATGTGTGTAAAGCAGCAACAGAATGAGAAAGAGGGGGGTGGGGGGGTGGGGGGGGAGCCACTTGATAAAGAAAGAGAATGCAAACGAGAGAACGAAATAATTACAGAGTGAGTGTGAGTGTGGTGAAAGAGGGATGAATCTATTACTAAGCTGTGATGGTAAATAATGAAGAGAGAAAAACAAAAGAATTAATGAAAGATAATAAAAAACAAAAAGGCAGGCAAGAGGTGAATTTAGGCTGAGAATTAAATTGTTGACTGCAGATTAGGCAACAGAGCTACGATTAATGTGTCCTTCAGGAAATCAACCTAAAACTACTTCACTTAAGTTTCTACTAGAATTAACATGAAGTAGGTGATAAAAATAACAAAACTCAGTATCAGTGCTGAATACAACTGTACAGTTGGACAAGGTAAAAAGACTAATACAGAATAGGTACAATTTGCCAGGTTGGGGTAAAATTAAATTATGCAAAAGGTATAACTTACTTTCCTTTACCTTATAAGTACTTAAGGAAGCCAGGAAAGGTCAAACAGACTGTAAGGCTGAAAGCGAATCCAGACAGCACAGAATGGTGGATGTACCAAACTAAATCTGGGATTGTTTGGCTCAGCCAAGCAAAGAAAGAGGGGCAGCTTGGCAGAAGCAACCAGTGTGAGAGGTGCCAGTGTACAAATATCAAATGCATGCCAAAATTATACTAGTATTTTCTGCAGATAATTTTTCACAACTTGTCTTAGACATAATGTATTGGGAAAGTGAGCAAAGTGAAGCATCCTTACAGCTTGAAACGCATTATATGCTTGACTTTTTGCATGCAACTGTGTAACAGGCAGAGCTGTTTATTTTCTCATCCCTGTTTCAATCTGTTCTGTATTATAGGATAATATTACTATTTTAAGTGATGTGCTTCTCTTAAATCAAAGCTCTTTGAATATATTCTTGTCTGCCAAGTCAAATTAGGATTTTCTGGCATCAATAACTGCCTAAATGGTGACGAGGCATCAAAGCACCCTATCAGGAACCTACAGGTGACATCAATGCTCCTGCATACATCTGTGGTGCTAAAACTAAACTCGTGTAGAAATTACACAGCTACGCTCATGGTAATAAAGAGGGATTTGTGATGTTTTATCTTCATGTCTCACCTTAATGAGGTCCCCTAGTAGTTTGTTGGCTTCAGTGTAGGCCTTCTTCACCTCCTTGAATTTATTTCCAAGCCCCATACTATGAGCCTGCAATCAATCACAGTGAAAAAAGTGACAGAATGAATGAGAGGAGTAAAAATTATCTTTTTATTGCTCTCTGTTTAAGGAAAAAGTCAAGGCATTCTGGACAATTTGGTGTCAACCTGTGATTTAAGGGTATAACTTGTGTAGTGACACCCACAGCTCTTAAATATATGGTGATGCTCATGTAGCAGAGCCCACATATTTTTTTTCCAGTGGATGCACAACACTGTAGGTTCAGTCACTTTCAAACAGTCTATGACAGTATCAGAGTATGACTCTGCACAGTGAAGACACTGTAGACTTTTGTTTGTGCTTGATGTGCCATACAGCATTAAAAAAAAAAACTAAATAAGTTGCGAAAACAACATTTTTATTTGGGGTTTCTGGTTTGTCACATATTTTGCATCTTCAGTATCTTTGGAAACACAATAAAAAATGTAGTATTTCCAAAAAAGACACAGGAGGAAATAAGTAGAATTTCTCCAGAATATGTCTTTAAATCAAAAATTTAATACAACATTTTCTGTGTCAACAATCCTCACATTAAGCTGTTGATTACAATAAAACGAGTGGGTGCACAAAGTGCCCAAAGAGTTGGAGTTGCATCCAACAACAGTGAATGTAAATGTAATGTTACACTGAGCTAATGCCTTGTTTATATCCTCTCAGATGCACCAACCACCTCCAATACTCCCAAAGAGCTAAAAGTATAGCAAAAAGCGTTGTGAAATGCATTTTAACTTATTTAGCTTCAAAATCAATCACTGACACAAACACACACACACACACACACAAAGGACCAGAATAGCTCACTGTACCTGGAAGTGAAGGTTGGTGTACTGTCCTCCTGGTATTTCATTCTCATAGACATCAGCGTTGCCAGATTTCATCGTGGCAGTGCAGTCAAATGGAGCATACAGGCCTCTGGCTACTTCCCAATATTCACTGTAGTCAAACACCTTCTCCAGAGCAATGCCTGCAATAGGGCATAGCAAAATGACATCAGATTAATGGTCACCATGCACTTGACAACACTGATCTGCAGTAATTAGAAAATGAGTTTGCCGTTCATCTTAAGACAGCAATGTAGCAAAGGGCAACAACAAATCCAAAAACCTTGGTAATGTTTTTGTGTTTTCAGGATACAAATCTAAAGAATGGAATATGAGAAGAAATAAAAGCTTTATAATTAAGATGACTTATTAATGAGCTGAATTGGGTTTATTAGAATCATATTTCGGTACTGACCAAGATGAATAATTGCTTTTTCATATTTAAAGCCAAAATCTGTAACTTTCTGATTATTTTGCCCCCTACTGAAAAGAGGGAATTGTTATGATATTTATCATAAATCTAGTGGAATTGTTGTGGAAGCTTATGTGGCAACCTGCCATTTATCTGAATTAGTCACTTCAAATCTTGTGCCTGCTGGCAGATTGTGACAGTACTGGGCTTATGCTGTTGAGTTTGATGTATGAAAATATAAACATGATACGAAACTTGTCCGCCAGAGGTCCAACTCATCAGGTAGGTATGGAGGTGTCTCAGGGTCCTCATTGTCTTAAAAAGTCGTCAAACCAAAATGTCAGCTGAGACATTCCTCCTGTATATTATCTGCCACTACCACTCTTAAAAATTGTATTAGGTCAGGAAAATTCTGGGATTTAAAATGGTTAACAGGGCAGAAAAGCTTGAACAAGCCTGAACTATAGTGTAGGTAAAGTGTACTTTTAGCCTTTAAGTGAACTTCAAATTCACTCTGCATTTTCATCTTGCATTTGCCACATCAGAGCCACTCATTAAATCCCTGTGATGTTTTTTGTGATCCTTAAAAAAACAACCAACCAAACAAACAAAAACCCCCATCTGTTGCTCATATTCATGACATTCTGCTATAGCCAGTTAAGGTGTGCTAAAGCTGATTACCCTGAAAGGAAATATTTGCTTTAATGCCGTGACAGAAATGGCAGTACACTGAACTTTTGGCTAATGATGACAAAAATCAGGCATGTTAATGAGACAAACTTAGCTTGTTACATCCACAAGAACTAAATGACAAGCTTGAATTTTTGATTCAAAGTGAGTACATACTCCAGAAAGTGTTTGTGTGCTTCCACTGTGATCTTGGCGGGGAAATGGAGCTACTGTGAAATTAATGTGAAATTAATGTGCATGTTGTTGCTCCTCAAATTCAGCTGCCTGCCAAGCCAGTTAGTAATTAGGTCCATTTCCTTCTCTGTTTGAGAACACCATTTTTGTAGCTTTCATTTATGCTTCTATTGTGAAATTAAAACTTCCATTTACAAGGGGAAAGGACAGCAGGTTGAACCTGACAGCAGGCTGTTGATTCAAATGTTACATCAAATTACACTTTCAGTTAAATGTGAACATCACTAGGTATAATGTTTACCATGCTCACCATCTTAGTTTAGTGTGCTAGCATGTTAACATTTTACCTAATGGAGGAATCAGAGAAAAGGTTCAGGAATCATCAGGTTATTATTATTCACCATGAGGGGGATGAGTATCTGTACCAGGTTTGATGTAAATCCATCTAATTGCTGGTACTTCAGTCTGGATCACAGTGGTGGACCTACCGACTGACTGTTAAACTGCTGGCTCCAATGGTAAGGTCAGTGTCTTATTACTTTCATGAACAAAAATGCATTTTAGAGTGAGGTTTGAACCGCAGTTCTTTTGGTGGGGAAGCAGTTGTCCTAACAGCTGAGCTACAGCGTCTGCCAGAAAAACAACTTCTTCAAGTTTCCTGAGAAGAGGTCTAATTAGCCAAACACCACACCTGTGTGAGCTGGAAAGTCTTGTGAAAGCTGAATCAACTGATTTAAATGATCAGAAAAATGCTTTGGCGAGGAGTGATGGCAGGAGCATCTTTCTCAACCAACAGCCACAGTGGCCATACTGAAGCCAACAAACCAATATTTTGTTGTATTTCCTCCGTCTACAAATCTATGTGTGATGACCTGACCTAACCTGTTTGTACACGGTGTCCAGTAAATATGGAGAACTACTATAAATTTTGAATTCTAAAGTCTGAAAAATTATGTTAGAGGTAAATCCAGCATTGTTTTTCCTGGGCTGCATATACTGCATAATTGTATACCAAAGACATGCAGGCACACAAGCATGTGCATAGCCATAGATCAGTCATTTAGATGGCTGCTTGGCAGTGACAAAGTGCCATCAATATACAAGTCATTAGCAGCACAAAGTCACTAATACAGGAGACAATATTTACATTCATTAAGTTGTATATCTTCTCTAAACCAAAACAGATATGCAGAGTTGTAGAAAGACATCTGTGTTCACGTGGTGTGTCTATAGTGCGGTCTGCTGCATCGTGAACAGCTGCACTGTTGTGGCAGCTGAATTCCTTATCAGTTAAATCCATGCATGGTAGATGCATGGACTCAAAGACCACTTTAATCATTAAACTACATGTGAATATGTATGACTTTTTTAATGACAAAATGAATGGGTGTGTGTGCACAGTGTTGCTGAAAAAAATACACTAACAACTTTAAGACAAATGAATGAAAACGAATTAACCAGTGAAATGCTGCTTTTGCCATTTTCCAAGACAAAAAGAAGCTGTGGGAAATACTAAGGGAATGGAAGGGAAAGAGCAAAGAGAGAGGGAATTTGAGGGAGTGAAACAGGCATGTAAAGTGCTGTTAAATGCTTTATCACAGAGTTAGAGGGAGGTAAGGAGGAGAAAGATAGAGAGACAATATGAAAGAAGTGGAGGTGATAGGAAAAGGAATGAGACCAGAGAGAGGGAGGGAGATAGAGGAGGCAGAGCACATGACACAGCACTGACTACTGCTTTGTAACAGAGATGGTAAAAAGAGGAAGGGAGTGAAGAAAAGCAGTAAACAGACAAAGGTCATGAATGTATGGAGGTATCCAATGCAGTGCTCTGCTTGATTACAAAAGTATTGAGCTAGGCAAATGGTGATGGAAGGAGGAACGGCATAAAGAGAAGCAGAGATAAAAAGAAGTGATGAGTGCAAGGTGACAAGTATAAAAGAATCTGAAAGTGAGGAGGAGCTTGGCTGCATGTGTATGCATAATGCATGTACGAGGGTCACATCAGGATAGAATATAAGTATGCACACGTGTATGAGTGTGTGTGTGGGAGACATCCCGCATCCCAATCTTAGTCCCAAGTGAGGCAAATTGAAATTCCATGAATAAACTGGCAGACTTGAAAACCTCTCGCTCTTGAGTAACGACCTTGTCTTTTTCTCCTTTTCTCTGGGTTCTGTATGTTCACAAATTGATATTCTGTCACTAAACTGGACTGTGTCTAAATGATGGGGGAGTTTCTCTCACTCTGATACTTTGATGCAGCAATATGTCATGTTTCCTACATTGCCCAGAACAATATTTGCCATCTCTAGAGAATGGATGCGAACCTGTTGCATTCTGTTGTTGGTTAAGTGTGTAGATGGAAAGTGCAGCAGTGGAGCAAGAGGTTTACCTTTCAAAGCACAAGTCACACATCATACTCAAAACACAGCATGCCTTAATGGCTCTGTTGTTGTGTTGCTTTATGGACTATTAACAGAAATTGCTTCATCTTCTATGACAGATTTCTCCCTGTATGATTGTTAATACTGCTGCAGGAACAGTGAGTCTAGAGAGGAAGTTGTTCACTTCCTCTCTAGACTCACTGTGCTTCACATTGAAGGATGCCCTGAGGGACTGACAATACCAAGACCTGATGTTTACTGTCATCCCCTGTTTTACAACACCACTGCAGCCGAACGGGAAATAGTAGTGTGACATCATGTTGGCTGTTAGGCCACTCATCCATGGAAATTAGGTGCAGCCAAACACAAATGTACTGACACAGAAATGCAAGGAGCATGTGCATTATTTATTTTGTTTATTTATTTATTAAAAGAGCAACTCAGCCTGTTTTTGCTGACTTTAACCTCTCACCTTGCTGGAGTGACACAAAAGGGTGCATCATGGTGTGTTAGTACACTATGGCATAACTGTTAGGTGTGGAAAACCCTGTGATCACACCCCTTACCAGAACTAGAGAGTACAGTCAGACACTGCTTTTCAGCCTGGTATTAAGTTACTGTTAAAACAGTTCAAATATTTTCAGGTAGAATTTTCCCCCAAGATACACCATGATAAGTCAAAGGTGAGTTAAGGTGAAGCATGTACTGTGAGATGTACAGTGCATCAATACTACCACATGCAAGGTTGTCCATTAAAAACACCATCTGCATTTAATTACCATATAGTAACAAACTGATAATAATGGTAATAGTACCCTGCACTAGCTCAGCACACAGTACATAAGCTGTGCAGTGTGAATAGTGTAAACATAATTAACAGGGCTTTTCCTTGGTTCTGGGTAATGGAAATGAGCTATCAGATCTAGTTAGTAGATCTAACTCAATTTCCCCAATAGCATTACTCTGCAAAACTAAGAAGCAAACTCCACATCAGTTTAAATTCTTTTAGCCTGTTTCATGTTCCCTCAATTTCAACAGCAGTTTTACAACTAGCTGCTTTAATATGTTTTCCTCTCTGCACCCATCACTGTGGGAGGCAGAGGTCACTGAGCCCAGTCAGTCACCAGAGGAGGGAGGGGCTCAAGGTTTTTCGTAGCTCTTGAAAATTACAGTAAGCAGACCACAGTGGACAACAAAAAACCCAACCCACAAATGACCACATTATAAATCCTTCCACTTATTGTTTGACCTCCAGAGAAGATAGAATCAAGCAGTGGTGGTCCAGAGTGGGGGGAAACAGCCTTGTGACTGAAAGATCTCTGATATAACCAGACAATGGGGGTTGAGAAGCAAATGAGTAACCAACCATCTCAAGATTGCCCTGGGAGAACCCTTTAACCCTTAAATTCTCCATGGAGAGCTGCTTGTTGGTCAGAGTCAAAGATTATGCCTGTGCTGGGCAGCAGGTTTCAGTTGTTAGCATGCTGTGCTGAAAACAAGACCACCTTATTCAACCAATTATTTTATTTACAAGCCAATGGGTACATAAGCCTCAAATCTGCTGATATTTCTTATCTTTCAGCCATATAACTGTTGGAACTGTTCATAATTTCATGAATCAGGAATGTTTTGTTTAACAGAGCTTCAGTTTTTATTGATCATGTCAGTCTCTTTCTTCTGGTCTGTCTCCCTATTTTCCATCTTCCTCTCATAATTGGCTGTTTATGTTATCACTAAGCTGAATGCGTCAGTCTTTCTTAGACCATAATTAGTGATGCACTCTGTCATTTATTGATTTGTTGATTGATTTTGTCCCACTCATGTTAAGTAGGAGACTCTCAGAAAGACAAGAAATAACTTCTGGGTAAAACTGGTGATTCAGGATACACTGTGTTTACATACTGCAGTAAAAACGTCATGTGGATATTTGAAGGTGTTTGCTGCAACATTCTCTCTAGACTGTTCTTTATGATTGACTTTACTCAACTGAATCAATGAACAAAAACAATTTGTATTCAAATGCCCACATACCAGTATCAAGCTTGGTTCCCTTGGTGCAGGCCACGATGGCTCCCATGCTGGGCTGAGAAGTCATGCCAGCCATTGAGTCAACCTAGAGGGAGACAATCAATATGAAGACTGTTTGACTAAAAGCCTTAATCTCTGGAAAAGTGCATGATATGGGTCCACACCTTAGTGGATTGATTTTATATACACAGAGTAAAAGATGTGGTATACTAGTATGCCAATCTGTGTGCACAGTATATTATGTATGTATGTACACATGTAAGAAAGCAACTTCCCATTCAAGTCTTCCCTACCCTGTTGAGTGTATTTCAGCATGCTTCATCTTATTTGTTACTGTGCATGAATGTTTTATTACTTGGAAGAATGAAAAGACACAGTTTAACCACATAAACTCATGGAATCGATACAAACAGATGTTTTTAGTGGGTGTGTCTGATCCATAGTGGACAGTCGGTTGTTTGTTTCATACACTGTTACAAGGAGCTGAGCAGCAGAACAGCCCAAAACTGCAAATAGCAGCCAACTGTTTTAATGAGACTGCCAATGCTGGCAGCATGTGTCAGTGAACACAGTAAGGGAAATGCTATTGGCTTCTACATTTGTTCATTCTTTGTTCCAGTGACATTTCACAATGTAAACTGCAGAAGATAGAAAAGGAATGTCTGTTGTTAGGGTAACTTATGGGTGAACTTTGGCCTCCAAATAATTATTCCAGTTGAATGTGTATATTGGTTGGTACTTCTTATACGACAGGTTTCCTACAGTATCAAACTGATGTAAATTTGGAATTAAAGTATAGTAAGCCAACACTTTCTATAACTTTCATGAATTAGTATAAATTAGAACATTCAACTGTTTTATGATAATGGATAAGGATTTAAAACCTTTCAGAGACATTTTTAATAATGTTGTAGATGCATATAATGAAAAAGAGAAAACACAGTACACCAAAACATCCAAAACAACCTTGACCTTAACTAATGCAGAAGATCTGTACAGCAAACATGAATACTCACAGCCACGTCAACTACGTCAGCTCCAGCCTCAGCACAGGCCAGCATGGCAGCTACACCAGCTCCAGCTGTGTCGTGTGTATGCACATGGATGGGTACATCTGGGAAGCGGTCTCTCAGAGCGCCGACTAGAAGCTTGCTGGCCTCTGGCTTCAGCAGGCCAGCCATATCCTGGTGAAACAGGGAGAGAGAAGGACAAATGAGGAGGGAGTTGTAAAAGTACTGAAGGAAAAATTTAATGAGAAATTTTAGTAATGTCTGACACAATAAATTGATCAAATATTTGACAGTGATTCTATGAAGCTTAATATCCCACATCCTGTGTTACAAGGTATTTTCTCTTTTAGATTATTTTCTATCCACACATATATTTTTGAAACTCTTGGGTCTAGATTCCTGCACAATAATAAATGAAAACACAAACAGACCTTAATCTAGATGTGGCTTTCTGCAACACATATAAATTTTGGATATGGAGTCCTGGACTAAGTTAAACAAGATTAATTTCAACCTCCTGTCTTAGTGCTCATTAGTGAGAGAATGTGCCTAAGGCTGCTCATGAAAGCTGGAACACACCACAAAGTGCTGATAATTTGGTGGATTCAACTAAGTCAAAACAGACAAAACAGAAAGAAAGCAGAAACAGCATGTTTATATATACTGAGATCCCTAAATTGATCAGGACTGGGGTATTGATGACTGAAATCATCTAAATAATCACTGTGTCTTGATTTGAGGAATTAACCTAAAGTTAAAACGGCCACCTCAGAGATCGAATTTAAGCCAGTGTTAGTTCTGTTAATTTAAGACCCAGCTACATCTAGTACTATTCCAAACCATGCAAGTGAAAACTAGTTTCAATTAAGCTGGTTCAAACAGCCACTTATTCTTTTGTTGTTGAATAATCACACTTTTGTAGATAAAAAAATAAATAAATAAATAAAAATAAATAAATATATACTTGGAAATTATTAATTAGAGCAACAAAATACTGACTAAAGTTGAGGGTTTCACAGTCTTACAAAGATGATTATAATGTATAATCTTAACTGATATTAACAAGTTCCCAGACAGAGCTTAGATGTTTAGTTCATCCCTTTGATGAACTCCTTGAAGTTATAATGTATGCTCATTTCCTTTTTTTTTTTTTTTAAAGTTAACCTCATTAGCTGTGCAAGCCTTTTATAAGATTGCCACTGCTGCTTGTTATGGTTCACTCTGTGGTAGAGCGGGACTCTGGAGTTTATCATTTCCTGTTTGAAAATATTCTGTCATGCTTGAATAAAGAAATTAATTCAATGGGAGCATTATCAGTCTGTTCATTTAGATAAGCAGCTCAAGTATACAAGTTATTTCAATAGGAGCAAATAAAAAACCTCAACAGTTAAAATGTGAGTGTTTTCTATTAATCAAAAATGCATGTATGTGTGTTGTGTGAAAAAGCTTCACGATGATTAATTGGTGAAACTGGTTATTGGTCAGGTTTTTGTATTTACCTGAACATCAATTAACATTCTGCCATTTCAGTAGTGGCAGTGCCAAATGTGACAATACCAACAGAATTGGAGAAGCAGTAGTAGTTGTTGCAGTACATGTAGTCATATTAATACATATTTCAGGCAGGGTAAAAGAAGTGAAAAAACTCACACAATGCAACTTGCTTAAATAATAGTTTTTTGATCAGGATTTCTATTAGTCAACTTAAATGTCTTACCTGCCACAGAAACTTGGCTTAAACCAACTGTATACAAAGAAGTTTCCACCAAAATGCTATGTAGAGTGTATACAGCCATGCCAGACAGCCAAAGGTTTAGCTAGTAGTTAGTGCAGGGCCAAAATATAATGACATACATTCCCAAAGACTGTGTATACAAGTTTAAGCAAAGAATAATTTCCAAACACTCTTTTCAGCTGTTTTTATGTTATTTCAGTGGCAGATGGGCAGGGGCTTTCACACAGAGGCAAACAATGAGTGCCAGAATATTAATTTTATCAGAGGGTAGGAAAAAAACCTGGCTTGTTGTAGAAGTCTAACTAGCAGTTAACAGCTCTCACAGCAAACACTTAAAACACTAGATCCTGTTTTTAACTTTCTCACCTTGATACACAGGATGTGGGTTCCAGCTTTGACAAGCTCGTCTGCCAGTTTCACATAGTAGTCCAGGGAGTACTTCTGCCTCATTGGGTCAGACACGTCACCCGTGTAGGAGATGGCAGCCTCCACTACGCCACCTGCTGCTCCAGCAGCCTCCATCCCCAGCAGCATGTTTGGCACGTAGTTCAGGGAATCAAATACACGGAAGATGTCCATGCCGTTCTCCTTGGCCACCTCACAGAACCTGAAGGAGGGGGGTGGGGGCATGACGTTAGCCAACAGCACATACAGTACTGTACATATCTTTTTTTTTTCTTTAATTACATTCAAACTAGAGGCAGGAATAGATTAGGGAGGTAGTCAAGATTTACTGTACACTGTAAGATTATCACGCAATCTCTTACATTTATGAGTTTGTCTTCATACACAGTGTATCACAGATAATAGCGCACATCTGGGTTGGGATAAGCGGTTTATATCCATCTCCATATCATCACTCATAAATATCACTGTACCTGCATTAATACAATTTTCTCACTGTTTCCAAGAGAAGTGAGCTTACACAGCCTGCAGGAGCCCACAATAAGTTGAGAAAAACGCACACCCGCCTCATTATCCAAGCTGCTAGTGGTAAATCCCTCCTATTATAGCCTTGGCTTCATCAGGTTTTTCATAACTGGGGTGAGTGCTTATTGTAGCTGTGTTGCTGTGAATGCAATATTTACACACAGAGAGCTTTTGTTTTGGCAAATAAACAGACATACTTAATGTAGTACCACAAGAGGATTACCAGTCCAATGTCTGCATGTCCAGTATTTATTCAGCACTACAACATATGCAAGTGTTGTCTTGTGGAAGGTGTGCACCAAATCAGACTCACTGTACTGTCCTACATATCTGACTCAGAACTGCAGTGATCATTATTCATGTGAATCCAAAAGTTTTTTCTGTCAAAAACTTCAAGTGACAAGAAGATCTACTTAGCAATCGTATGGCCCTTTCAATCCTCCAGGCGTCTTAGATATCCTAAAATTTTACACCCATCTTGCTGCAGAGTGTACTGTGACCCTGTGAAATGCACTTTAAATCAATGAAATGAAATGAAATTACTCTTTGATTTGATTTAGTTAATGAAGATGCTTAGGCCACTTGGCTGCGGGCTGCTGCACTAAAAACGTTGAAGGCGAGAGAATGATGGAATGAAGGGAGGATGGAGAGAGAGCTGGAAAAACAGATCAGAGCCATTAATCACAATCGTGAAAATTTTCGATGGCACTCCCCCTGTGGGACACCGAGCAAGAGTGGGGAGAGGGAGACAAAGAGCAGTTGGGATAGAAAGAGGGAGTTAAAAAGAGAGAAAGAAGTGTGTAATGCAGAGAGATGAATGGAGGCGTAAAACAGGGAGTTATACGAGTGGGGATAAATAATGACTATATGATAGGAGAGGGGGGAGGAGAGGGGGAGTAAGAAAGACAGGGAGGATAGGGATGGTGTGTGTGTGTGTATGTTATTCAACTGGAAGGAGGGAAGAGGGGACAGCTGCATTAGTCATAAGCTACTCCTAATTTATTTGAGGTGAGGGGAATTACACAGTGTATATGGGTGTGTGTGTGTGTCCTTGTATGTGTTTGTGTGTGGAATTGACTGCAGGTGCGTGTGCTTGAGTATGCATGAGTCATCCACATCATCGAGATAGCTTGTGAATCCATTTGGAAAAGTGTTAGAGGCGTGTGAATGCATGTGTGTAGGCACAGGAGTATTTATGGCACCCAAATGCATGAGATCTGAATCGACAATATGTCTGTGAAATGTATAGAACTCACTGAACATGGTAGGAGGCAAAAGGAACACATCAACCAAATTGACATGATTAAACGTTTGTGCCAGATGTGTGGTTTGAAGAAATACCTTACAGTATATCCATTTGGATATATTCCAAAAGAACGCAGCTGTGTCTGCTACATACAGAGTTTGACGTATGCAGTGTAGGAGAAAAAAATACCATCTTAAAAGTAATCAAAAGTGGAGCTTAGAGCAACTTTTGTTCTCAAAAAATCTCCTTAATAAATACATTTAAACAGTTGTAGTGAGGAACCAAAAAATATGTATACCATCCAAATTTTGTTGATGAACAAATATAAAAATATGATAAATAAAATATTTGGCTTTCATTTGGTTTTCTGTTACCTCAGATGCCAAGTAGGTTGTGCCTTGTGAGAAGAGTAGGTGTGATGAACTGAAACTGAAGTCTGTAGAAAATCTTCTATCTTTTTATGTATTGTTTTTAGGTATTGCAAGAAATTTCAATCATGTAAAATACTTGGCTCAGCTCACAGACAGACAAAATGATGTATGGAGTTGATGGTCTCCCATGTTGTTCCCATGGAAACAACCCAGTAAGGAGACATTTTTATAAATAATATGAGAGTGACAGGCAATGAAGCTCGAGTAGGGACAGCTGGTTTAAAGAAAAAATGTTTTCAGCTCAGTATAAGAGCTAAATAGGACAAAGTTTTTGGACTGTGTATGGATCTGGACAGAAATACAAAAGAATGTGTGCATGTTCACAGTAAGACCTGAAGTGTTAATGTCTGTTCCTTCAATCACATTTGATTGAAGGATAATATGTGGGAGTGTGTGTGTGTGGCTCACTTAAAAACAGCATTGTCAGGGTAGTTGGTGTAGCCCACAGCGTTGGCCCCTCTCAGCAGCATCTGGAAAGGAACGTTTGGGATCAAAGCTCTCAGCTCCTGGAGTCTCTTCCACGGACATTCTGACAGGAAGCGCATGGCCACGTCAAAAGTAGCACCTAATTACACACACACACACACACACACACACACACAAAGAAAGAGAGAGAGAGAGGACGGGGGTTGATGATAGTTTATTTCAGCTGTCATCTCAAATCTTATCTGTCATCCCAACTTTGATCTCAATTTTAAACTAATATTTCAAACTTATCATATCACCCACAAACACACATAGAGATGGCACACATAAAATACACACTAATGGATGCTCAAATAAAGTATCTGATGATAGCCTCCTTGCTCATTCTAACACTTTCATCATTTCATTTTAAAGTCACTTTAAAATCTAAGAAATGTTTCAGTGGAAGGGGTGAAAAGAGAGATAGCAATCTCTCATTTCCCTTTCTGGGGGAGTAGATTAGTGAATCTCATACCCGTTTATCATATCAGCTAGAAATATTGAAGCCTCCAGTGGTTTTCTGCTGATCCAACACTGTCATCATTAAATTTCATTTTTCTGAGCACTCATACATTTAGACACACAGAGAATACTAAGCACAAGTGCTTGTTCCTGGGAGAGGCAGGGAGGCCATGGAAAAACCCTTCTCTTTATCAATTTTTTAATTTTTTTCCCCCTGATTTGGATTTTAGCTTATGTCAGCATCTCTTAAACTACTGGTTTAGAGCGGAAATGACTCCAAGCAATCCTATCTGATGTTAAACATTAGTATTAATGTTTCATTGCACGTGAAACACGTAATGCTGAGTGAAGCCTTCATCTGGGACAGCAGAATTTACTCTAATAATGTGGTGACGTGAATGAAGACTGACAGCTGGTCCCACATGCAGAACATTAGGCACAGTCACTGCTGTAGCCTGCCTTTTTGGAAGAGCAGGCAGCGTCCAATCTACCATGAACATGAGCTGAAATAAATCAAATGGAAGGATGGAAAAAAGCCTTTTGCGCATTGCCCGCAGTTGCCAGCGATGTATTCAACACCCCATATAATGTTTATAGATAGAAAAGAAAAAATGACTTATTTTGGGGCAAACTGTCTCCTGGAATAGGTGTTGTGGGAATAGATGGGCCTTTAACATCTTCTGCTGGTATGTTAGCCAAGAGTAAATTATACACAAAACTCAGTAATAAAACAGTTTGTACAGTCTCATATTGGCAAAAATCTTTACTCCATCCAAATTTCCCCAGGTGGAAAAATAAAGTTCTATAAAGTTAATCCCTTTTTCATGCTCTTGGGCTCATAAAGAAAAGCCCATGATAAATAAAAATGATTAATATCTATAATTTGAATCGTTGAGTTACATAAGCACACACACTTCACAGCAGTTATCAGCATTTTAGCTTAAGTGTGCAATTGTAGCCATGATGTATCTGACAGTTTATCCAGGCAGATCAATTTTTATGTCACCTGTGACTCCACTGTATTGCTCTGGATTGGCTGATTTTCTTTTGTATAGTCCAGACTTTCATGTTTGTTTGTGTCCACATCCTGTGGTAAGATGCAGCTCACAAATGTATTCTAAAATACTGATTATACAACTGCTGGACTGAACAAGACACACACACCAACATGATCACATACAGTAATTAAGAATCTGCAGCTTTACCATCTGATAAATTTGCTGACTGTGAAACAGATAAGGGGAATCATATGGATACATTACGTGACCCAGTTCATATTACTGTATCTTCTATGGTGTAGGGAGGAACGCTATATCAGGAAGGGATTTAATCCTCAAAGGGCTTTCACAGGCTTAATCTCTTCAATGATTCATTCTGCCTCTAAGCAGCTGAAACATGTGAAAGTAATATTCCCTATCTAAGACCACTCTGTGTAAAAAAAAGAAAAAAAAGATTCTTGCATAGGGACAATGTGTCAGGGTAACAGCGTTCAATACTCACGTGGTCATTTCCCTTTGGTGATTTATTTTGGTTCTAAGTGATTTGAGCACAGCTGGGTATAATATTCTTATCTCTGATCACTTTGTAATAAAACTACATTGTATAGGGACCTCCTATCAAGAGAGGCATGGTAGATATTCCTCCCATGGTCATTTAGTGATTTATGAGGAACTGTTTAAAGGCACAGTTACAAGCTGTCACTGTGGGACAGTGAGTGCTAGAGCTGAACTTTCTACTACAGTGTGGTAGTCTAATGTGTGCTTCTCAACTTAAATCGATGTGAGACGAGAGCCTGGATGGCAGCTGGTGAATCAGAGAACTTTGGGCACTGAAAGCTGAGTGGATGAAGGGTGTTTAAGAACAAACTGTCTGATGTTCACACATTATCCTGAGATACTGCAAAACATTATTTCTTAAATGAGGCACTCCAATGATTTTATAGATGGAGTTTACTCATCAAGAAATGTACTCATCCTGTAAAAACTATTCTGGACTCTGGAGGAACCTTATGATGCCTGAGAAAAACATCCTGTGATAATGTCTCTGGTTGGGCTGGAGACTTCAAATTTTTATGGATGGCATTTATGGGTGGATGCCCATGGAAAGTCTTAGGAAAGAATATATTGGGTCACATTCTGGGAGGTGTAGAATCCAACGTGTTTAGAGTTTGACCCATACAATGGATTAAAAGTTTGGATATCTTGGTTTACAGAAAGAATAAAAAGGAAAGAGGGAGATAGAGGAGACAAAGAGGACAATATAAACAAGGAGAGATAAGTGAGCCAACAAAGAAAAAGTTATAAAATCAAGAAGCCAAGAAAAAATAGGTAAGATGTATTGTAAAGATGTACGCTGGTTTGGTTTCTTTTTGACTTTATCTCTGACAATTTTCCCAACTTTAAAATGAAATGAAAAAAATGGCATCTATTTTTAAAAAGTGGAATTGGAGCAGCCCCATGTGGGGCTTGAAACTGAGTCTGCTTAAAGTGATAATCAGGGCTATTTGTGTGTGTAAGACAAGCAAAAACAGCACACTGAAATTAACTTTTATTGTCAAGAGAAAATATTCTGTGTCAAAAGACTTGGTGGCAGATTCATCACTCTTTTTTTCTAAATGCTTTGTTGTTAATACTTAACAACTCAAATTAATATCAAAATATTAATATGCACAGGACAACACTCATGCAAAGATGTTATTATACTGCAAACTAGTGCAGTTGCAGGAAGGTGTCGGGGGATATCTCTTTCTAGAATTTATTGTGCCTTTAAGTGTTTAAATAATTATGAGAAAGTCCTATTCTGTTTTCTCTGACTCATAATCATATCATGCAGGAACTACTGACGCCTCAAGAGAATCCACTAGCATATTACTTTCTTTTTAGTGATTCACATGCTCCCAACAACTTTTCTTAACTGAGAAAGACAAATGAATCTTATCCTCAGCTCATAATATCAGCCCATTACAGAATCATTATGTCAGGAGGTGTTTAAACTTCTCCAAGTCTTGTTTTACATCTGATTTCAATCATGTTCTTTTGCTGTTGTCGTGTAAATGGGAGAGAGACAAGCATATATTCACTTCTGTATGAAGATAGAAGACTGTTTAAACTTCAAGCACTTTCATTGACAGCAGATTTTAAAACTTGACTCCTACTGTAATTCAAACATTAGCGCTTTATGAGAGTTTTTTTAAAAAAAGACACATATTCACTTTTCTCTTGCCATTTTTTCCATCACTGGATTCAGAGACCAGATTATTCAGCAGTGTTTACTTTGAGCTTTTACTGCATCAAATGCCCACATTAAGAATATTAACCACACTGTCTGCTCAGTTATGATTAATTATACATTGTACTGAAAAATGGTCAGTTGAAGCCTTCAAAAGGAAGTGATGATATTTTTTGATCTCACGATTAATTGTTCAAAAGGAAACGAAGCTCAGACCTTATTAAATGTTTATTTATCACCATTCCTATTGAAGCATTATACAAGCTCACCAATTAGTTTTAAAAATCTTACCCCACTGCTGCAGCTTCTCTCTGGCTTTTAAGTAGTTCAATGGACCAATGGTTTAGGCTTTCAAAAACCATGATAAGTCACAGTTTAGAAAACAGGAAGCTCCTAGGAAATTAACATCTTTAATGTTCAGCCATAAAATGGTCTCAAAGCATGCACTCTATCAGGTTTTATAGACCGTTGCACAGTTTCAGTTTCCCATACAGATGAAGAAAATAGTTAGAAAAACCTGAGAGAAAGCTAAGTTTGTGCTTTTCTTTAGTAAAACATGTAGACATGTCTGTGCTGTGAGCCTTCCATTTCCTAAAGGGAGATTTATCTCCGTTGCCCCATTTGGACTATGTTCAAAACCAGTGAGGCTGCAAAAGAGTGGAAGGATCGTCAGAAAGCTATCAGTCAGATTGTCCTATGTATGATGTTAAATTATGGTAAAGAACACTTTAATATGGTTTAGGTTTAAAAATGGAGGATTTATCTTTTTAAGGCCTCACATATTATATAATGAAACGTTAAAAAAGGCATTTATGTGCCTTAATCAAAACACTCCTCTTTCAGAGCTGGCTCAAGCAGTTTAATGAGACATACAGGGACAAGAGACGTCCCTATATCTATTGAGCAATCTCCTCCAGAGTGAAGGACTGAGTTCACTGCAAGTTTCCACAGTCTCTCTCCAAAGATTTACTTTTAATGTAACTGCTCAAACACAGCTAAGCTGAATTCATATCATCTTTCTCTGGTCAGTCTTATAATAACATCACGATATATAGAGAGATGGAAGTCGGGAAGCATTTAAGTCCTTTTTATCGAAATAACTCCTCAATGATTTACTTTTGCTATAACCTTTTTATCTGTTCAAACACAAGATGAGTAGACAGTTGCTTAATGTGAGACCTGCTCAAAGTGCTACAGTAATGAAATATATTGCCCCCCCTCCCCTACTGGGGCACCATTATCAGCTACCAGGAAGAATCTAATCTCAGAAAGGGTTTACAGCACCAAAGAGGTTTTGCCGGAGACTCTCTGGTGTTTTTATTTTTTCCTCACTTTGTTCAACCATCTAACGATGTGAACAGTCATTGAAACAAAACCTTTTTACTTTTGTTGCTTTGTTCATATGTTTGCTCTTGTGATCCACTCAAGGCATTCCAAGTAATATAAGCACAATGATTGTGAGTAGTTTACTATAATTGAGCATTAAATTAAATGTTTCAACCTCAAGAGGTACACTGGGCATATCTCTTCCACAAATGTGCATGTCCTAAGTGTTCAAGTGTTCAAACGGGAAAATGAAATTACTCTTTGAAACCAGTTCATAACAACCACACTTCACATAGGACCATTATCAAGAAGTGTTGATAATTGGTCTCATTGCCAACTGTTCAAACATGAAGCACATATTTTCGTTCTCTGGCCAATTTCAGAGTAATTGCATATTATACAGGGACACGATTGGACTGTTCATGCCTCAAGAAGTTCCAATAATGCATCATTTTCTATTTTCTATTCATTCAAGAGCAGGCAAAAGGTACAATCATTGTCTATTGAGGGAACTTGCAGAAGACTGACTTGAGGGAGTTGAGATGGAGGAATGAGATGCATTTTCAATGGCACATTATTTTCATAGCTCAAACAAGAAAAACAATGAGGTACAATCACTGTCATCGATGAAACATAAAGCAGATCCAAAGCAAGAGTGGGAGAGAATGGAAAGTACAGGTGTGGTTGTTCACACATTAACATGCAGAGGCACATACACAAAGAGTTTAATTAACATGGTAATCAAGGGAATTAAGTTCATGCCATCCTTATATATGAGATCCCATATTATCAGTATTTCTGCCATTAAGTTATTATGTATCTTTTGTGTTAAGAAGTGGTATTGCTTTTTTGGTCATGTATCATTTAAAGGAACATTTTGATATTTGGGGAAATAAGCTTATTTACTTTTGATACTGTCCTCCCATAAATACAACCCCATAGGCTGTCTGTGCAAGCAGATTATTATGACCCATAATTTTTTTTTAGGCGACCTCTAGCAGCTACAGCACTTATGATGGGTAAAATGGGGAAAGTTGATGTATAAACAGTAACAAAGTCCACGAGGGAGGAGGGTTGGGGTTGACTGTTGGGCCAATGATGGACTTAAACATGGGAGACTGTTTGTTTCCTGTTTCAAACAGATTATTAACAATGTTTTTTAAAACCATGAGTGCTCCCTAACCTGCCATTGGTACATATCAGAGAATAGGGATAAACATCCAATACGGCCAATGAGATTGAAAGATATGCAGTCCCTTTTTCAAGTAGAGTTAGATGAGAAGATCAATACTTCTAATATAATATAATATACTTAATATTGTCATGTCTATGAGCTAAAAACAATAAGTTGAGGCCAGGAGATGGTTGGCTTAGCTTAACATAAAGACCGGTAGCTGCTAGCTTGGCTTTGCCAACCAGCACCTTTAAATCCCACTGATTAACACTAAATTATCAGTCATCTGTTGAATATGTGCAGAAGCTGAAGTTTGAAAATGATAATTTGTGGTTTTATGCTGAGTTATGGGATGAAAATATTCCAATTTGTCAAAACATAGATTCAGCACAAAAAAACTCACCTCCCCAGTTCTCCAAGCTGAAAAGGTTGCTGAAGTTGTGACTAACGAATGGTGAGATCTTCTTCAGGTCATGGGTTCGAACCCTGGTTGCCAGAAGTGACTGGTGAGCATCCCTGAACGTGGTATCCATTAGCAACAGACCTTGGTGGGCACGGACAGCCTTGGCGAATCCCTCAGGACCATCACGCAGCAAAACATCACGGAAACCTACTGGAGGGTCGCCTATTAGTGAGGGAGGGAGACAGAAAGGTAAGCAAAAGAAGAAAGTTAATGTATAGAATAACACAGAGGGGTAATGAAAGGGAAATAGGTTTGTGGTTATACATGGGATACAGGAGTTTATGAGAAATCAATATCAGATGCTGGAAGGATACTTTACCACACGCTCAGTCCATACATTCACAGAACATGGATTGATATATAAATAAAGGGGGAAAAAAACAGTAAATATGGCTTTTATATTACAACTGATATTACAACTATGTGCATAAAAGGGGTTCTTTTTTAACAAGTGTACAAATATGAGAGTAGCCCTTTATTTATCCAATCTTAAGCATTGTATTGACTTTAGACACTGCTTGTGTCTAAAGTGTCTGGCCAAGATTAATGATGTCCACCATTTTAACAACACACCAGGCGAGCAGGTAAACGGATGTTATTTACACAGTGTTCTCTCTTAAGTTACGCTGTTAACAAGTCTGGTGGTTGTCATAACTTCTGCTAACGAGGTGAGTGCCGTTTCCTCTCATTGCTGCTCCAATCACCCTCAGTTCATAAAAGAACACAGGAATACAAGCTCAGCAGCTGGCTTATTAGACACACAACCCACCGATTGGTTAAAATGGATTGCGCCTGCTGACAGTGACTCATATGGCCATGGTTTTCTATATAAAGCAAGAAGCTACTGTTTAGTGAAACAAGAGATCTAAGTCTCTGAGCTTGGTACTGTATGGTTGCCAGTAGAAGGCAAACCAGTGCCAAGACAGCTGCTATTGCACTTTTCACACATCTTTTAATTTCACACTCCTATTTGGCCTGTGACCCTGTTTTGAGGTCCCAAATCTCTCATGACACCAGCAATCAGAAAGAAGCCATGTTGCTGCAAATTTGAGTATGGCAGATATTTATAATCTATTTCCAAAAGTGTGGAGGCAGCTCCAGATGGATTACACTGAAAGTATATATTTCTAGCCTTTTTAATCTATGTCATATAGATGTTTTAAATATTTCTTTATAAAGTATTAGTCTCAGTACTCTTAAACAACCATGTCTGCATATCCAGCAGACATGAAATTCCCAGGGAGAATGCTTGTACCAGAGATGGCAATCCAATAGTTGTAATGTAAACATCATAATGTTACTAGAGCATAAGTCAGGGGATCACCAAAGTCAGTTTCATCCCCTGGAAACTGTACATAATTTCATTGCAATCTGTCCAATAGTTGTTGAAATATTTCAGTCTGGATCAGAGTGGTGGGCTGAAATGGCCATCCATGGAGCCATGCTGCTAGCACAGCTAAAAATAAGACAAGAGTAACGCAAGCTAACAGATGACTGGAGATAGCTGGTAAACTACAAGGTGCAAGAGCCATTACAAGAGTGTTTCTGAAACCTTGCTGTTTCTCTCCCTGATCCCTGGATAAAGACTGTTGGCATTAGATGAGCGGTTGCTGGTTAGCTTTCAAGACTGTAATGTCATATACAGAGGCAAAGTGTATCCTCGCCACTAAAAGCCTCTACAAGGAGGAATAAAAACAATTGTTATGAAAACCCCAAGACAAATACTGGCATTTTCAGTTTATTGCAGCTGAGTGGTCCTCAAAACAAACACGTTAAACATTGCAAAGACTTCGCTCGCTGTGTGCTGCTGTAGCCAGCTTTCTATCCTAATCCATCTCTCTTTCCTCTGTCTGCCTCGCAATTAAACACAAAGCACAACCAGAGGCATTAAAATATTGGAGGCAGAATTGGGATCTATTTTTGCAGCAGTGTGTACAATCATCAATCAATTAGACTAGTTAATGAGGTAGTATCTGCCTGCTTAGTTGTCCTCCAACCCTTCACTCCCCCACCCCTTCTGCATAGTTGAATATTTGCTCTTGACCTTTTACTGTTGTACCTCATCCCTGAAAACAAATGATCTCTGCTATAATTGTCTCTAAGGCCAGCATGAGCAAAATGAACTACACACACACACAAATACATTTGCCTATACGTGCAAACACACACACACACACACTCGGAGTTCACTGAAAGAGACTAGATGAGCTCTGTGAAATCATGTCACCAAAGCAAATAGATACAGACACTTTGAACTTATCAAGATCTGTGTATAGTTCAGCAGACAACGGGAACACACAACACACTTACAGGGACCCCTACACACAGAGAAAAATGTTTTATACTCAAAGTCCTTGTTCTATTTCATACTCATGCAGCCTTACACACTTGCTTCTCTTGTGTTTTCACCACTCGTGCTGTCTTTGCCACATGCGCCTTGACACAATAGGGAGGAAATGAGGGCACCTGTACTGGGACTACAGTGGCCTATGCGTGTGACAGTTTTCTAGAGAAATGTAGTCAGTGGATTTGTGCGTGTGTTGCATTGTACAGAGCAGAAACAAAAAGTAGTAAAGAGATACAGGCCCTACACAGTTGCTGTGCTTGACAACTGACCCACTTACACACAAACACAGACACATTCTCCATTGAATAACACCTCACTCCCACTCCCAGGCTTCTTTGCACTCACTTCACTCCTCTGTCCCCCAGGCCGATGTCAATTCATACCCCTTCCCTCGACACTGTTCACCTGTCTGGTTCTCTCTCCACACTGCAGTTCTTTTACCCCAGCTCTGCAATACTAGCTGATATGACTAGATAGAGTGAGCTACCGAGCTGGGAGGCACTTCTTTATTTGCAAATTGTGTAGGAGACAATCTCAGAGTAATAACAGCTTGCCTTGTCTCTGTCCTGAGCGGACATCTGCCTCCCAAGAAGACTGTTACATGTCTTGTATCTTTGTGCTTAGGAACATATTAATTAACAGATCCTGATGGGAATGCTAATTAGTGCTCTGCTAAAGTCAGGAGTCAGTCAATTAAGTCTGTACATATTAAGCGCAGGTAGATGTGTTAGATTGTAAGACAAATGTAAAGTGTCATGTCTGCTACAGGTGGCAATTCCCCTAATTCTAAAATAAAAAAAATGTGGTGCAACAAGGTACTTACAAGTAATTTACATTCATTTATGGTTTGCCTTAAATAGAACCTGCTTTGACTGGTAGTACTGTTCAAGAACGGTTTGTTTCTCTCACAAACACCTGAAAAACAACTAAGAGACATTTCTTCAGAGAAAGAACAAAGAGGGAAGTTGTTTTGCTATACACACACCTGAAAAAAATCCCAAGTATCTTCAGGTTTCAGAAAGCCAAATTTAAGACTTCTTTTAAAGCTACCTTGAGTTTTGGACATAAACAAAAGTGAAAAGGAAAAAATAGAGAGCTGGCAAAAACAGCCTTCTCTGTTTGAAGATGGGTAATGAAAACACTGAAAACTAGAAATAGAGAAAGAGAAAAATTGAATATTAAGACTTTAAGTTCATGTATATTTATTTTGTGAATACAATTCTTTATCTGACCACAAAAAGATTGGGCACAGATGTTACATATTGTACTAACAGCCAATCTTCTACTTAAATCCTAAGAATGAAAATACAGAGCACAACTGGGAAGGGGAAAGTGGTCTGTCATTTTTATTAGTCATTCTTCCTAAAGCCTGCTCTGAGGCATCTGGTGATTAACCTTTAGATGTCCTCCATTAAATAAATCCAGACAATAATTGGAACAAGGTGTACTTATACACCATCGATGAACCACCAGCAATCAGCCTTTAGAGGGAACGTTTCAGACTACAAATCCTAATTAGAAAATAATGGCCTCTGAGTACTTAACAGGTTCTGTCAGGACATCCTTGCCCTGGAATAATTTTCTTCCCTTGTCTGCTTGGTGTGCAGGGAACTCCTCAAAAATAGCTTTTCTCATGATTCCTCCTCTTTCTCCTTATCTTCAGAAGTGATGTTTTGAGATACGACAATGTCATTCTGATCTTTGTTCTTCTCTTTTCTGTGGGTGGTACACGGTGATAGTCCTTCCTACTCTGTTTGCCATTCTCTATGTCCCCATCTATCTCAATCATTTATCTATCAATATCTCCCTGCCTGCCTCCCACTATGTCTACCTGACCATTTTCTCCACATATGGGGATTATACACTGCCCAAACCCTCTCTGTTCTCCTTTTATAACCTCTTTCTCCTTCCATGCCCCGTCCCTCCCTCCATCCCTCCCTCCACAGAGTGTGATAATACAGGCCTAATCCCTCTCTTCTCTCAATCCCTCCGTTGAATGAAAGAAAGGATATAAGCACATTACAAATCTCATTACTAGGCTTTAGGTATGCATCTGTGCGTGCCTGTGCTGCATACAACTACCTCATCGGTTGCTTACTATAGGTAAATGGGGGCGTGTACGCAAAGGGTGTCTACCTATAGAGTACCTGCCCAGTTTGTCCATACTGTAAGTGTGTGATTTTCAAGTGTAGATGCATGTGTGTGTTTGCTTTCCTGCAACAAGAGGGGCGGGAAATGATAGCTTTCAACGTAAGATTTGCATAAGTAGACAAGTAGTGGGTAAGCACAGACAAACACACTCACATGCAGACGTACACAAACGCTGCAGATTATTCTGTCCTATTCTACTCAATTCCGTTCCACTGTGCACGGTTTTTAGATGTCAGATTTGATTAGTTATGCCTGATTATGATTCATATTATTCACATTATTTTGTTATAAATTCGTGTTTACCGGGCATGCTGTGGTATGTGCTGAGGCAGAACAGGGTGCTGATAAACATGTCAGATTGATACAACTGACTATTTTGTTGCTGTCAAAAGGAGCAGCTGCATAAATTCATGCCAGTTTGCACCCCTGACAAAAATAAACCTGGGAGCGTTGTGAGAAAGGACAAAAAGTGCATCATTGCAAAACGACCACAGAGACAGGCTGTGACATCAAGTGAAATAAGCCAATTTTTCAAGATATTTTTATGCTTTTTTCAAAAAACACATTTTATTGTAAAACTGAGCACATCTAATCATGATTTTAAAATGAGTATTTCATCAATATTCCAGCCTACAAACTCACTAAGACGCTATAGTTAGTAGGGAGAAGGGAGGGGGACACAGAGCTTGACTGAGAAACTCTAAGCGGCTCAGCGAGCTCATCAAAGAGCCGAGCTTGGCCGTTGGTCTTTCCTGTGAGACTCCAGGGGTGCTGGTGCAGAGCAGGGTGAGAAGCAAAGAACTTCTCCCTTCACAAACAATGAGCTGCACCCTCTTACTGCTGTACTCACAGCTCAGCAGAGCACTCTGGGCCAAAACCCTTTTCCTCCCCGAGTGCTAAACTGAGCCATTTAGGAAGGCCTTTCTGCCTACAGCTATCAGACTGTTCGACAGCCCATTTGTCACTCCGTGGATGCTTTTATCCAAAGTGCCCTACGGATCCACAAGTGTTTACATTTTTAGCAGTGGTGGCCCTGGGGAAATGAAATCCCTCACCCTTGCAGTGGCAGTGCCTTGCTAAATTAGTTCAAATGTAATAAATGAAATAAGGATGATGCATTGTGACATCATTGTGGTTCTGTTACAGTTCAATAACAGTTTCTAGTGGCACATGATTGACATACCCATGGTGACAGGAGGGACAACAGGGTCTGTGGAGGAGGGCTTAGCCTTGACCGGGATGGGTGTGGTTGGTCCGTTTACCATCACATGACCTACATAAGAACATAAAAAATAGAAAAAAGTCAGTTGCAGTCCTGTAACATGAGTAAGAAAAGAAAAACAAACAAACAAAAAAAACAACAGCAGCCCTGAGGCTATTAAGGATTATGGCCCCATGTTTATAGATCAAGGTTTTCCTTAGTTGTGTCCTCCCATATTTGTGAGTTAAGGGTGTTAAGTATATTGGATTCCCAGATTCTACTCTTTTCTCTTTCTCTCTTTTTTGTAATGTTTGAGCTTTTTCTGCTTTCATGTAAGTCTTAGTAGATGACTGAGATGATTTACCCTGGTTATTCTGAATACACTGTGATTTTAATTACACCATGCATTATGTATGTGTGTCTGTGGTACTGTTCTCTTGTCCTATGTTTAAACCTTGGGTCATAGAACCCTGGTCTGAATTTTAAAATCATAAGCAAATTAGCTCAGCAGTCTGTCACTCTTATTTTGTTAACTGCTCCATGATATGCTTTACATTTCCCCTCACTGAAATTACCATAGTCAGGCTCAGCTGTTAGACGCAGTATTCTACTTTCTGGTTAAAAGCTGAGTGGAAAACTGTGGAACCCTCAGAGACAATCATGAAGTCATAGCTCCTTTGCAGTTAGGTGGTTGCTCAGCAATTAGCCTTATAATTGCTGCTTTTATAGGCCTAGTACTAAAACATCAGTTTGAAACCAGCAACAGACTGAACTCACTATTGAATATAAAATACTCAGATACACCACTGTAATGTCACAGTGTTTGATATGTGGCAGATTATCTTAGAAAATGTCAACTGAGTTTTTGTTTGCATTGTTTATCCACTGACCCAGGTAGTGCAGTAGCTTCTGGGCTCGGTTCTGAGTGGGTTTGAGATTGAAGAGTTCCTGGTTCTCATCGATGAACTGGGTGTCCACTGTGGAGTGGAGGAACTGGTGGTTGGACAGAACATTCTGGAGAAACGGGATGTTGGTCTAGAGAGGGCGAGACAGACAAACAGTGGAGGGGACTTTTATTCTGTGATCTTCTTAAATGAGCACTTGTGAAAAAAAAGGCTTGTGAAACACTTCTTGCACAAACTAATGTAAATATAAACACTAAAGAAGAAAAGACATTGTATAGAGAAGAAAGCATCTCACTTAAGACTGCTGTGTTAAACAGACATTTGTGAAAATACACACAAAGCAGACCTACAGACAAACACACAAACACAGTGCCATTGCACGTCAGCTCCAATAGACAGACACACACACATGCTGAGCAGAATGAGAAAGTCAACTGTTGAAAGTAATTACATTCCATTTCTATTTTGTTGTTGTTTGTTTGCCTCAAAAGTATTATCACGCCAATTAAGCTCTCGAAATTAACAAAGAGAGGGAGAGTGAATGAGAAAGAAGAGAGGGGAAAGAGATGTAATTGTTGGAGTTAATTTCATTACTTGATTTGTTGCTAATTTTTCTTCACTCTTGTAAGCCTGTCTTAATGTGGGGAGACTGCTTTGAATTGTTGTAAGAGGCGGAGAAAGAAGTGGTGGTGGTGGTGGAGGAGTGGGGCAAACAGGGGGGAGATTGACAGGAAAGAGGAACGGGGGGGGAGGGGAATAGAAAGAAAAGCAGAAAAAGGGAGAGAGGCAGTGTTAGTTGGAGCGATTGAGTGAAATATGTTAATATATTCTTGGAGCTGCTTCAGACGTATTTAGAGCTGTTTAATGTCCCCAAGGGAGAGTGAAGGAAGGTAAACTGTGTGAAAAGATTCTTTCTCAAAGTTTGCTAAAAATGTCTTTGTATATGACTTAAAATGTTAGAGATTTAAGTGGGCCATTAAAAAGAAGAAAACCTCTGCCACTCATGAACCAGCCTCCAAGCATCCCTTTTATTTACAAATACAGAAACACACAAAACCAGAGCTCAGAACCAAGAGGGAAACCGAATCCCTGAGGACATCCAGGGTATTGGGTATTGCAGCCCCTTCTAAGCCCAAAAATGTAACATTCACCTCATTATCTACATCGATAGAGCTCTCTGTCACACATGCAGGCATTTTGTATCTTTGTACCAATGTGTGTAAGTATATGCACATGAAACATAATCCACAGATGGACAGAATTTACAGCCATAATTTGGGCATTTACCTGACAATCAAACCCAGAGTGACTTGAAATAATTGCTGTTGCACAATCACTCAGGAATTCCGTAATTGGGAGAAGGGAGTCAGGCAATAAACAAACCACACAGATATACACCTCATTACCAGCACTAAGGGAGGTGGGGGGGTGGGCGGTGTAGTTGGGAGATCAATGTGGTCAGATGACGACAAATAAAGCCAAAATGAGATGCATACAGTACGAACTCAAGCAGAGGGTGAGAGCAAGAGTCATTTACATTCAGGTTTCTTCTTAGGAGGAGAGAGAAGATAACAAAGAGATGACAACAATATATATAATTTATGTATTTTGCAGTTGACAAAGAAAAATCGAATTCCAGAGAAGACGCATTACATCAGAAGAGATATCTTCCGCTTTGTCAATATATACGACCAATACAGCACCTGTAACATTGAGAAACTGAAATTGAGAGACCAAATTGTGTGCTTTTTTCCAGACATTCACATGCCCAAGGATGGGAAGAGAGGATTTCACTTTCTGAGGTACACATGCACACACACAAAATGACACTGTATTCTCAGACTTGTGCCACAGGGAGGGGAGCCGGAGAGGAGAAAGAGAAGAGAGCCGAGGGATTCACATGGATGTGCTACACTGCCAAGCCTTGGGCTACAAGCTGTGGACCAAAACAAAAAGGGATTTCTGCCGAATGTTATAACTGCAATAAGATTTCAGAAACCTGTGGACATAATCTTTTCTTCAATTTATAGCATATGGCTACATAACATATAACTAAAACTGGATATTGTTTCACTGTACATTTTCCTTCAAAAAAAATAAATAAATAAAAAATCAGAGCTCTGACTTAAGGATGGCCAAATTAAGGCTGGAAATACAGTTAGTTAGGTTTAAAAAGACTTTATACCACAAACACATTGTTGGCTAAAGAATCTGACTTATTTTCTAAAGCATTTGAAAGAATAGGTAAATACATCCACTTTTTTGCCGAGAGTTGGTTGAGAGGATTAATACCATTCTCACATCTCTAGAGTAACTAAAAGCTGAGCTGAGCATTAAAAAAATGGAGAAATGCTCACAGCTTGTCCGCTTCGGCCCTAAAACACACTAATTAACACTTTATATCTTGTTTGTCAATCTGATCCAATGTGTAAAGAAGTGACAGGCAAATACTGGTACCTTTGGACAGAACCAGGCCAGCTGTTTTCCCAACTTTATGCTATACTAAGCTAACCAGCTACTAGTGGTAACATCACATTTATTGGGCAGGCATGAGAGTGGTATCGGTCTTCTCATCTAACTTTCAGTAAGAAGGCAAATAAGCATATTTCCCAAACTGCTGAACTGGTCTTTTAGGATGGTAACATAAAGCTGGTAGATTACATTTTGGAGCAACAGTACCACCTGAGTGAAAACACAGTATTTCATTTGTATAGAATATATTTTCTGTATTTGCACCACATAATCACAAAGAGACAAGGTCAAATAGTGAAAAGAAGCATAAAAAACTCCAACAAAAAAGTGAAAAATGTGAAAATGAAAGAGGAAAAAGTTTTAATTTATATTTGTTATTTGTTTCTTTGGAGGAGAGTTTTTTTTTATTTTTTTTTACTGGGCCTTGGGGCATTTAGAGGTTTCACCTGCACAAGTTTGGTATTTTACCTCATTTTTCTGTTTGATGTCATCTTCATCTATAATTTATATGTGTAAACAAACTTAATGAGTGAGAGTAAGTAAAGGAAAAAGCAACCAAAAGGTATAAATAAAATACAAATGTGGAGAGACAGAGGCATGGAATGAGAAGCAAACAGAACAAGCAGCTGCTATTAATGACAGACCCAGAAATAATGGAGAGGGAAGATAGAGACACCATTAATACATGGAGGTTTGTCCTTTTCCTCTGTACCAGATCAATGTGTTCATTATCAGGCTGCTCTGTATGCCTGTGGCTACCACACACACTAACACACATACATACAGTCCCCCGCTCTTTCCCCTAATGATGTGAAACACACACTCTAAAAAGGCCCACACACACACACGCACACACACTTTGGTCTCTCTCTCTCCACCGCTCAGTAACTCGTCATAAATTTCTCTCAGTCTTCATCCTGCTCTCTGTGATATCACACACACACACACTCAACAGAGGCCCTTCCCTGATTTGGATGCCCTGTAACAAGTCTACAGCTCTCAGTGCTATGTGCACAGCATGCAAAACACACACACACACACACACACACACACACACACACACACTTTCTTGCCAGTGATGATTGTGGCTCCTGCTCCCAAATGCTTTTCGCTTGCGCACACACACACACATACACACACATACACACACACACACATACACACACACACTTTTGAATACGATTAGTTTTTGTGGGAAAGTAAACATGTCCAAATGTGAATTAATGCTCACACAGGCTCTAGTTTACATACACCCACACTCTTTCTAATAGCCAGCAATTGAACTCAGATGCAAGGCTCAGTATCAGAAGTCATTGCATATTTTTGATGCAAACCAGAATCACGTGTACTTTATTCCCTCCCACTACAAAATGACATTTGGTTGTGTCTTTTCTCACATTTATTCTAACAGCCCTTGGTTTATCACCAGAAAGGTCTGTTTTATTGCTACTCTGCACACAGCTGGTCGTTACTGCTCTTGTTGCAATCAGCTTTACTGGTGATTGCCAAAGCAACATAGTGAACTAAGTATTGATGTCCTAGGCTGTTGACTCAACTGCAAACACAAGTCAGCTCAACACAGCACCACCTTTAAACAGTTACTGTTGCAGGACATCTGCTGGCTTCAGGAAACTGAAAGAACTTGTCTCACTTTATATTTAAGTTAGACTAGAAAAATTAACTCATCAAATAAATACTATCACTATAATATCACTAATAATAATTAGTGATGCACTTCAGTTGTCATCCAACATTCAAATGTTGCTAATATAGACAGAATTTATAACTGACAGTAATATGCAGTCTGGATATCTTTGGATATCACCTGCTATTTTATGTGATCTCATTGTCTGCAATCTGTCTTCACTGGGATGTAATTTTTACAATGCAAAGCAGGCAAGTCATTGGAGTGATGGAAAAACAAAAACAAAACAGGTGTTACTGTCCAGACTGCTCCTATGTTTCTGTGTAATGAAATATTTTATAGCTCTAAAGCAGCAAAGAAATGAAAGCCCAAATACCTTTGGAGCTGCTCTGCACATGAACATTTCTACCTACGGAAGACATTTGTTCACCATGCAAAGAAGCCTTCTCACTAATGTTAAGACAAAAAGGACTGTGCATAAATACTCCAAATTGGCTATAGCCTGAAGGAGGTTTCACATATCAAATCAATTTCTGGTTGTAATGTATGCATTTAAACCCGCAATTAACATTTCATCATATTTTAAGGAATTATGCATTCCTGTAAGCGCATCACTTTGGCTTTTGCTGATATAAACCCAAGCTATATTTCACATTCAAGCCTGAAGTCAAGCCAGCCCCTTTCACTTACTCTAATGTGAACTCTTTGCTATGCAATCCTCTTTACTCCCACAACTATCAATGTCAGGACAACAGCCTAAGGAAAGGATGAGGAAAACAGGGAGACCCCCCACTATTTTCTTTATATCAACATAAACAAAACAATGTTAACTAGAAAGGCAACAAAAAATAAAGGAACACCCTAACCACCTACCACCAGAGCTTAAAAACAACAGGAGAAACCAAGAAAATGGAGGCTCTACAAAACCCACACTGATACATCAGTGTGGCAAAGATAACAAAACAAGGAACAACTCAGGATGTGAATCTACTCCTGCACTCCATCCATTGGCTTACGTTAGGTTTCAAATCCTGAGATAGGCTTATAAAGCCAAGAACATGCTTGGTGAAATCCTGTGTTGAGGCAGGTTGAGGCAGGGTGTCTCTGATCCACAGCTCACCTGGATCCACCCTCACCCAAAGGTCCTCTGTAAACAAGGATGTTCTTTTGCTCCTGGTAGAGATCAGGCCCTCAGCATCTTTTACCAGCTTCAAACACACAGTACAGACTCACCTCTGCAAAAAGCATCTGGACTGACACCACTTCGGTCTAAATTTTCTAGTGCAAATACTACTTCTCTAAAATATACACACGTAATACTGTATATTGCCTCTGTCAGTTCAATTTTGTTCGTTTCTAGAGGCAAATGTTGCCTTATGCAAATCAAGATACAAAAACTGAGTATCAAGACAGTACAGGTGCATTTTAGATTTTGAAAAATTTTCAGCTGTGCTCAGCATTACATACAAATGTGCAACACACACCCCTGATCTCCGTCTTCTCCCAGCACAAACACTGCCTCCCTCTGTCACACACAGCCTCCACGCTCCCTCAGTGATTAGGAGTTGAATAGGGGAGCTGTCAGGTCATTCGTCTTTTCTCTCCTCTCCTCCTCTGTCTCCCCTATCCCCATCCGTCACACCCTAACCACTGGCCCGGACACATAAACAAGATCAACACACGCACAGCCCAAAGAGTGAATGTACACACACTCACACAGACATGTAGGGGACCTCTCACACTCATATCAGCTACAAATTTACTCAAGCAGGCATGACATACCCAAAATAAATTCTTGCTCTCTCTCTCTCTCTCTCTCTCACACACACACACACACACACACACACACACACACACACACACACACACACACACACACTTATCTTTTACAGCTACCCAAAAGCAGGAACAAACTCAAGCAAATATTTCTGATGGAAGATGTTCTTAAGGCTTAAAGCACACATGAACAACAAGTGCACAATCACATGTGGATAAAGGGTGAAAAAAAAATTCACACACACAAACAGACTCAGTGACCTGCTGCTGAGATGTTTTGGTCTCAGTTGGCCATTAATGACTCTGCCGCAGTCCGTTGATTGGTTAGTTAGAGGGACAGCAGGCCAGACACTGTGTGTGTTTACACTCTTGTCTTTGCGTCCTGCCTGATCTGTGTGTGATTGCATCTGTTTTTGTGTCCAAAGAAAGCATGGCTGGGTCAAGGCGACAGCACTGATGATCACATTCTGTGCAGATATAACAAACAACTGTGACTACATTTCTTTCTAAATTTCTTCTTTAACTCCAAGGGCACGCCTTAATTCTCTATGCAGGTTTTCTGCCCTCTAATTTTCTCTTTACATCTCACTTCTTGTCCTCTTCCCCAAAATAGCTACTGACTATTCACCATGCCAAACATTTTTTTTTCAATTTCCTGTGGCCTTTACAACCGTGAAACACACTTTGAAAATGTTTTGACTGCCAAAGGAAAACCAACTGTGGTCTGAATACTTAGTGTCTCTCTTACACACACACACACACACACACACACACACACACACACACACACACACACACACACACACACACACACACACACACTACACCCCTGTTTTACAACAGATTTGTACATGACTAGTTCATGGCCGCACCTAAAAATTAAATCTGGAATCAGTGTTTGACATTTGCCACAGGGCTTTTATCTCAGTGAAATAAAAAATCTGATTGGTGATCTTTCCAGTAATAACTCCTATCACCGCTCCATGGCAGAGCAATTTTCACCTTGCATTTCATCAGGGGAGCTGTGGACAGAAATATTTCCATTGTAAATAATCTCATAGAATATGAAGAATACTGACAAAATATGAATAAATAAATTGACAAAGCCTATCTCTTTCTAGGATGACAGTTTCACGTGTGTCTCTGCATTTGTTTACCTGAGGTTTAAAGAAACACAGGCCATGTGAATCCAGCTGTGATCCCTTATTTTGGAAAGACTAAATAAAACTATGCAAAGGAACAGGAGGAAGGAAGAGAAGTAATATTAAAGCTTCAAGATATGTCAGACATGGACCACGCTGGACTATTTCCAGCTCAGTAATGTGAGAACATTCTCATTACAGTGTGTTTCAGTTGCCTGTCTGTGAGTGGACGCTGGCCATGGTGCTGAAATTGCTGCTGACCATGGTGCTGAACTTGCCAGACATCCTTGACAAAGCCTGCCACTGGGGAAATGCAACAGCTATTGTACTGTTGTAAAGATATCTCTAGCATAACTACAGTGTTCAATAGAAGAACAACATTTTTAAGATTTAAAGCATGAAGCTCTAGGCTCTCCAATTTATCCCGGCGTTCAACACCTTCCAGAGAATACTTTTACAGTAAAGGCGCTAGCTGATTTGTCATGTTCTCAGTTTACAGCAGTTTAAGAGTCAAATGCTTTGCAGCTACAAAATATGCCATTTTGAGTTAAAGGGACTGACAGTTTTTCTCAAGTGCTCTGAACTTTAACTATAGCTCTATCCACTTACATGTCAATACCAGCCGATTTACAGGGGTTGCTAAAGTTCACACTCTTCTCCAGGGAAAATGCAGGAAATTACAAGCTGAACCAGAAGATGAGATGATGAGGCAGGGTAAGGGAAAGTAGATACAACAAAGGTAAATTTCTTGTCACAGGCGTAATAACTCACTGAATGCTTTACTTACCACAAAATGACTGAAGCATAATGACTGATTTTAAAATATTTTCAAAATAACCATGTAAGATTAGAGGTTCTGTACTACTGGGGGGGTAACATGACCAGGAGCCATTACTAATATGTGACGTGTTTTCCTTAAACAGTGTGACTCAGACTCATCTGGTATCAACGAATGGGGTGCTGAACTAGCTAAAAGAGGGCCTTCTTAGACTCTTTCAGAGACCCTAAGACACAAGCTTATTAAAACAGATTGCTACTTAGTGGTATTTTGGGAATCCTTAAGCAGCAGGCTTGTGACGCATTAAACAACTCGTGATGTACTCCAAACCCACAGAGTGTGTCGTCTTAGACTCTATCAGCAGGTGTTTGGTCTTCTGTGTTAATTATACTAGAACTTGTGAATGATCATCTCACCCTTGGTGTGTTGCAAAAAGTAGAGGAAATCAAACAGAATTGTGTATGTGTATGTTTTTGGTATTATGCATTCAGTACTGATAATATAATGCATTAAAACATGGTCTCAAACACCTCAATTAAATTCTGGCATTTTGTTTCTAATTTTTTAACTACAATTACACCTTTTTCTTAGCATGCAACAACGTATCCTCCATCGTTGGTCTGACATTTTTGAAAATCGGTGTCTCTTCTGAGAGTTTTGAAATAACAAAGCAGCAGGGGATCTTCAACCTTTTAGAGGCGGGGGAAAACATTGGGAATAGTTTCACTCTGGGACCTCAGCTCAGTAAACCCTATTACTACCACTATCTCACAGACACAGACCAAAAGTAGAACCGGAGCCTTTTTGGTCTAAAATTATAGTATAAGCGGATATTCTACCAAAAAAAAACAAAACAGGTCTATTATACATTGTTTTATGGCATGGGTTTCCAACAGATGGTAAATGGGAGAGTGCATTTCTAGAGACAATAATAGCACCTGCTAATTTTAAAGGATGGTTCCAGTTCATTTTAATTGTGGGCAGCAGAGCACCTCCAGTAGGCAGAGTAAACATGTAAGTTATGTGAGCAACACTTATGGCCCTTTTTAACACAGCAATACTGAACGTTAGTGTGTTTAAAGGACTGGTTTCTAATCACTTTTTGGATTCAACTGTTGGGTTACCAGCTGTATTAAACTCTTGACTACAGTGCTCTCACCACCTGCAGGTATTAAAGCCAAAAAGGAGAACCAGAAAACAGATTACCCTTAAAAGCAAGAAGAGCACTTTTCAGGCTCCAAACTATTGGCAGTATGATGAATTTCATTTGAATGTACATGCTGAATCATTTTAGTCCAGTATTTCCAATTATAGTCAGCAGATAAGCTTCAGGCAGTGGATTTTGATGATAGCAAGTTCTAATGGCACTTCTTTTGGTCGACTGTTACTCATGTCAGTGGACACTTGTTGACTGACCTGTCAGTCGTGAGACATAATTTTTGTTTGAGGGTCGATGTAATTTAATATCTCCTCTACCACCAGCTCAACAGCAGGTTTGATCGATGTGCTATGAATGTTAACTCACCAACTCCAGCCACTGGAGTATTAATAATGAACAAACTGACATCATGCTGGGATAGATTCGATTTTTTGACAATGTTTTTAGTTCAGGAATGAAAGATAAAATTCATAGTCTTGCTGTGAGGCCACATGGTGTATGGAGACCCGGGGTTGGATAACACCTAAATGTATCTCATTTCTGACTACATGCAACAACATGCTTTTACTTCCTTCCTTAAAAGTCACTTCATTATATCAAAGCTAAATTTCAACTGTCCACACTAAAAGCAATGGTAATTCTAATTTACAGGTTCATGTTAGCTGTAGTTAAGCATCACATTAACCATGATCCACAACATCATCAGCCTTAAGCCTTACTTTTATCTCATTACAGGTTTATATATGGTCTGTAGTATCACCATTATCAGATTGCTTAGCTTTGACATCACATTACTTCTACCTGTTGTCCCCCCTTCAGTGGCTGTGACTCATTGTGGATCCTGAGTCATAGTTTAAAGAGTTCCCGAGGCAATGGTATTTCCGCAAGACTAACATGCAGTAGCAGTCTGGTTTTATGTATGAGACTGTTTATGTGGTTCAAATAGTCTGAGGAGTAGTGAAATAAAGACAGAAATCAATTGAGGTGTAATAAAAAAACAGTGGACCAAAAGTACATAAACCCTAAAGGTGCAGTGCACAAAAGGGCATTGAATTAGACTACAAAGAAACTGGGGAAATAAACAGCATCTCTAATGCAAGAGATGAATTCCTAAGTCGTGACCTTCAGTATCAAGTCGTACAGAAATACTCTTGCTATGTACCAAACAACCCTTTGCGAGTCTAATTAGTGAGTGCTGACTGCACATTTGAAAGTGGCAGAAAGCTAAATTAAGTTAGAAATGGATACCAGTAAATCAGGTAGAATATTTGTCTGGTATATTCTTGGTAAGCAATAATAACACAATTCCTAGAAGTTAAAGCTAGATTTCTTTTTCCAGTTAACACATTCCCATCACAGTCTGTGACACAACACCTCATATTTTATTGTGCACTTAGTAGAAATTAAGAAATGAATTCTCCACTAATTACATGGTTATTTTCAATAAAAATGCCATGCCACTGTAATAAAATAAAAACCAGGTTCTGCTTATATCTGCTTATTTTCCTTAGTTAACTTTCCTGAATAATTACCTCAGGGTTACCTTAGGTGACAACCAACAAAAAAAAGCCATGCAAAACAGGATTCAGTGAGTCACATGTTGCTTATTAGAGATCAAAGTAATGCAGAGTGCCTCTCCCTTCTCACATTCTGTATGATGTTAGTAGAGAATATAATTCAACCAGTTTCCATTTACCATCATTATAATGGCCCAAGTCTCAACATACAGTTCTGTCAAACTAATGCATCTCATCTAATGGGCTCTCTCTATTGATGACTACTGTCAGTAGTCAAAAGGTGATTCATCCATGTATCCACACTAATGGTATTGAGCAAAGATAGCTGGACTTCTATTTAGAAACCTAACCAAAATAGAAATGTTTACTCAACCAATAAGATCATATTAATTATTCCCTTCTATCTATGGCTCAGCATGATGACTTTAATGCTAAAACACCCATAGTCTCTATTTTCAGAGACTAGGGGAGCCCAGAACACAAAATGACTAACAGCTGCCTCTTATTTACAGAATGTACTATAACTGTCTAGATTTTCTCAGCACAGAACATCATGCATTATTTATTTGAATATTTTTATAGCCTTATCATAGTTGCCTGTGATCTGTAATTTTCTAGTCAGTATCTATGGTTTTCACATTTGTTTTTTAATGCTCTTTCATCAGGGCTCCTGATCCTCCTCCTGCTACTCTGTGTGTGTGCGTGTGAGACATAATACAGCTCATGTGCACTGGCCATGGTGCTGAAATGGCTGTCTGGCAGCAATGACTTGCAAAGTTACAGACCTTTATAATCCTTAACAGCAGGGAAAGCAAAGGTGAAACATGGCTCCGTTCCATTTAGTCGTGCCAGTAAGTCATACTAGTGAGCCAGCATGAGCAAAACTAAAGTACAACTAAAGGGAATGCAGTTATTTATTAATGGTATTAGTTACACATGCATTTAACAAGTGAAAATGTCCTAGTGTAAGAAAGGTCTATTAGCTGTTTACTTGCACACACAATAACACACATAATGCGATTGCAGCTGTAATGTGACTGAGGTGGATCCCACGTAAACAACACGCTCTGTTAATGCAATTATTCTCAGTCAGAATAAGCTTAATCACAGTAGGCTATGTGCAATTTTACTTGCATTATTCAAGGGCATTTCAGTCATGTAAACACCTTAATCTGACTCTCAGTTTGAGTTTTAAACAGCGTTTTTCAACACATGGCATTCCAACTGCTTGACAACACATGCCAAACATATCAGCTGGTGAGACACTTGAGTCTGCTCTTTCAGTGCATTGTCTTGACAAGCACTCTCTAGGCTACAAACAAACTTTTTGTGCAATTTACAGAGTGGTAGATTCTTCTTCTATATTTCATTTGGAAAAATCAAAGCACAGAAACAGCAGTATCAAAGGAGCACTTCAATATGAAAGTCATAAAAGAGTCACTGGACTAGTTATTCACTGTTTATCAGCTGTAATCTGATAATTATATGCATTTACTGTAAATCTGTCAGTGTACTTTTTTCTCTTTCTTTCTCTTAATACTTGCACAGACACTAATCCCTGCTTTTCTAAAGTGCAGCTTATTTCAGGGGAAACAATCAACAAGCAAATCTCATTTGCAGTTTTTTCATTGGCACCTCTCACCAGCTTTGTGTTTCGACATTTAACAGCCTTTTTCTAACAGCTCATTGCATTTCTGTACAGATCCATTTATGTAGCCCTGCACACAAGACAGTTTTATTAGTTGCTTCTTATCCATTGGTTGTTATTTCCACTGTAAACTCCAGCAGCACAGAAAGCATTAAAGCAACTCACTCTTGGAAACATTTCGCTTGTATGTTTGATTTTTTTTTTCTATCCAACATATCCCTGAAGCTATTTCTGCCCTGTGTCTTTATGCCTGAGTGTATTTGTCAAGGATTTACACTTAAAGCAATATAGACAAATGAGGCCAGCATGTTCTTCTCATACCTCATTGACTGCTGCCCATGGCTGGTAAAATGGTCTGCCAGTAGTAACCGGGAAATCATTTGGAGAAACTATTACTAATGCAGGGGAAATAAATAAAAACCACAATGACATGCAAACGGCTCTAAGAGCAAAATTAGAAGGCGGAGTTGTGTGGTTGTTGTGTGTGTGTGTGCATGTGTGGCTGACCTTGTCTCTCATTATCCCTAGATTGAGACAAATAGAGAGGGATCTGCCCTTCGATCTAAACCTCCACACCATTTACCTCTGACATCACAGCTGAGCAAGTGTGTGAGTGTGCTTGTTTCATTTAGCCTTGTGAGAGGTGTGTGTCTAACTGCAGTGCGTGCTGTAAATGTGCTGATTTGTGTGATACTATGGTGTGTTTTTGTGCGCAATCACACAGTTGCACAAATCTTTACGTGAGTGTGTATGTTCAATCACAGTCTGCAGTGCTCTCAAATAGATTGGATGAAATGCATGTTTTTTGTGTGTCCATGTGTGAAGTTTTGGTGAGTGTGTGGGTGTGTGTGAATGGAAGCATTTGACACACTGGTGATTATGTGTGACATGTTTGTGTGCACAGGCACTCACTGAGTGCATTTGTTTTTGTGTGCTCCAGTGTTGCCTATATTTAGCCACAGTGTCTCACAAACTCACAGTGACTCATTTATACTCACAAATAATTTGTCCTCACTTGATGACAAACCAGTCAAATGACAGATAAACATTAAGTGGAGAAGAGGTGTAAACTTGGTTCATGTAGGCTGTTTTTTAATTCAACCCAAAGATGTAAAATTACTCAATCATCTTGGTGTCTACCCATTTTTTTTTTCCCCATTCTCTTTCTTTCCCCCTCTCTTTCGCTCATACAAAAGTATACTCTTGCTGCTGGCATGGATGTGTTCCTCAGCTGCTGTCGAGGTTCCATCTTTTGATTTAAGCAGCACACTTTTCTGCCATACCTGTCGCTTTCCTGCCTGTTAGTGGCAAATACCTATGCTAGGCAACATTCAGAAAAATACTACCTCAGCTGTTTCCTTCCAGTTTTTTAAGTGTGCTCAAAAAATCTGTTCCCACTATATATGTTGCATAAATAGGAAAAAATAAATGAATAAAATGAAGCAATGACTATGAGGTTAAAGGCGGCCTGTGGAATTTTCTTTTAACAAAATATAAGTTATGTTTATACTCATAAAATGTTTGCAAAATTGATTTTTTTAGTATTTCAAATCCTTTATTGTTTACATCCTGCTGGCATATACTGCATTTCTTGATGCATGACTGCCACCTGTGGATCAGTGGAATAGAGCGAAACCATTGGCAGGACTATAGTCTGTCACCAGCATGCCCTTCATGTGCACGTATGTTTGTCTTCATGAGGATGCATGAGACAAAATGGGATCCCACTCATGAAAAATGAAAAAAGTGCCCCATTGTGCTAGAGGTCAAAAACTCCATAGGGTACTTTTAAATAGTTAAATCTTGGCTATAATGGTGTTGGAGGGAGATGACAGTATATTGTTAACATCTTTGCTGTACATATCTCCCCTTAAAAATCAGCACTTTAATCCAATGGTCTTTGTTTAAATTCAATTCCAGTGTGTCAGAGTAAAGATCAAAAGACTTTAAAAGCCATACTATATTAAACAAACGTATGACTATCTGTGACACCATGTGAAAAAAGCCATGGTGTAAAATGTTAACGAGCATCCAAGTGAGCCACATAAATACTTGACACAGAGATGTTTCCAGTTTGTTGAAACCTCCGGTGAGTTGACCAGTGAACCAATTTGCAATTAAAAAAAAACAAAAAACGATGGATTCATTCAGCCCTGGGTCAGTAGGCCGACTCCCCTGCAACTGCTTTCACTTTGAGGGCTAATTTGGCTTGACCAAACCAGAACAGGTCTGGCCTCTTTCTGATTAAGTGCAGCATTACTCAGAATGAACTAAAAAAGATCCTGCCAATCTCTCTGCTTAGTTCTCAGTCTTAAGGAGAAAGAGACTTTTCCCTGTGCATTTTACGTATACTTGATTGATCTGTGGTTGCAAGAATGTCCTGTGGACACAAAATCTTTGACCTTTGCCCTACAGATTTCTGGTTGCTTGTAATTTCTATGATAAGAAATTTAAATAATTCACAGGTGCACAGCTTGTGACTTGCCCTGAATTTGAGTGGTGGAAAAATGCCTTATATGCCAGCAACTCGGTCAGTAATGAGATTTTCTCCTGACTGGTGAACTCACTTCATCCATCACCCAGCAGTAGGTCATGTTAGTTTATTTCATGCAGCAAGGTCACTCTCCCTGACGAGAGGACTGGGTGCCAAACCACTAGAGGTTTGATTAATTGTGAATCAACGAGCCATAAAAGCAGAGCGCTGTAAACGAGATACGATTGGGTGAAATGATATATCAAACTTCTCCTTGCTGGACCTTGCTTTGAGGGAGGTCTGGCTTACTAGGTTAAAAATACACTAGCCCACAGCAGGACTGTAATGGAGTGACAGTTAAGAGGGAGAAAGCAAGGGGTAAAAATTAATTCAAGATTGAAAAATGGAGATGCATGAAAGTGGGATGAGAGGTAAATACTATAGGTAGAGATAAACAGGGAAGGGTTGGTACAGATAGAGAAATATTTAGAAGATGGAGGAGTGAATAAAGGACAAAAATCACCTCCTGGGTGGAAACTGAGGTACATAAAACACCAGTTCATCCATAAAACAACCAAATCTCTGTCCCTACCCTTTTTTTTTTTACCATCTTTCATCCCCATCTTTCTGATGTTTCGTCTGTAGTGCATGATTGTGTTGACAAAACGGATCTGCACGTGTGTGAATGTTGGAAACAACTTAATTCCAGCATCCAGAAATACCTCTGATGTTATACGTTCTGCCTTAGTAGTGGGACACACACCGACACACACACTCACACCCAGACGGTTTCCATTAAACGACTATTTCCAGCAGCTATTGGCACAGCGGGGAAATCAAGCACTCGACCACCGTTTGAAGTCGTATCAGCTACACTTGTTCCTATCGCCATGCTATCACTCCATCCACTCCTCACTTCCATCCCTCTCTAACCCCTCTCTTCCTCACTTATCTCCCTTACCCCCCCAGAGATCCTTGGCCTCCTCTCTCTTCTCTACCTCTCTTTCCTCACACATCGCCTCGTGTTCACTCTCTCTTAATCACCCCCCCCCCCCATCATCCTGGTCTGACCCAGAGTTGCTTGAGGCACTGTGGGCTTCACTTCCTCTTGTCAAACCCGCCGACTTTTATCACCAACCCCACCCCCAACCCTCAGTCTGGGGTTGTATAAATGCTAAGATCTTTACTGAAGTAAAAGTGGTAATACCGCTATGTAAAAGTACTCTTACAAGTGGAAATCCACCATTCAAAACTTGACTCAAGTAATTAAGTATTACTTATAACCTAAAAGTATACATTATACAGAATGTCCACGTCTAGTGTGTTATTACTACATAAGGCTGACGTTAAGAAAAATAGAAAAAAATAAAAACAATCCAACCAGCCCACCTCATGAAGTGATTGGCCAGGTGTGCGAAGGTGAAAAGTTACAGAACTACTTTTGTTATTTTTTGCGTGCTCCATGAATGCTGAAATAAAGTCCAAAGACTTGCACTATTATCTCATTCTGTACAGTTCACTGCATGTCAGTCTCCTCTTAGCTCACTCAGTTTGCACAAAATAGTTTGTTTGAGGCATACTGACACCTGCATTCTGTGTATTGTCTACGGTCAACAAATCCTGTGAAAAGGCTAAAACCAACAATGCACTCATTTGCACTTCACTGGCAGGTCTACCCGTACTCAACCCGCAAGGCCATTTCCTCCAACTGAAGATTTAAATCTTGAAAAGCTGTCCAAAATGATTTGCTTTATATTTGAAAAGGGCTCACTAAAACAGCTCAGGGCTGCAGTTTTTAGTAAATATTACTCAAACAGGAGTAAATACTTTATTTGTGGGGAACTACTTGCAGCTGCAGATTAATCCACATTCGCTGCACTAGTGAGTATTTACGGCACCAGGACAGTGTATGCGGAACTGATTTAAAATGAATGGAACTGTCCTTGTTCATTGTAATGAACATGTCACCCAGTATAAAGCTATAGCTCCTTGATGCATTTTTAATAGTTTTTGGAGAACAAGGCAGGTCTATGGCAGAGAAGAATAAACTGTATCAGGATTTGGCTACAAGAACAGTAATTGGTAGTAGGAGGTCATTGTTGATTTCAGTCTTTTTCTGGGATTTGTTGGCTATTAGAAACATGCAGTATTGCTAGTCTTTCCATTAAATTAATTTAAGCTGCATTTTAAATTTGCAGCCAGTCAAGCTATAGCTGGAGCTACTTCAACTGTTTTATATCCTGTTTGATTGCACATTCATACCATTGTGTCAGTATTTTCTAACTTATGCTTTGCATGTAAAATCTTAATCTGACAAGTAACTAGTAACTCCAGGTGTCAAGTAGTGGAGTAAAATATACCTCAATACTACTCCTCTCCTCCTTCTTCATTCTCTGCTCTTCTCTTCCCTCCAATTCCTCATCTCTTCTAAACTTTCCTCTTACTCCTCCTACATCATTCCCTCTTTCACCTCCTCTTTCCTCCTCCTCCTTCATTCTCCTCTACACCTTGCCTCCCCACCACCCTCCTTCTCTCCTGCTCCTCATCTTCATGCCTCTCTCACTCGCTCGCTCTCTCACGAGCACACACTCTCTCTCTCTCTCTCTCTCTCTCAGTCCGACGCTTGCCGCTGCCGGAGACAGATCGCAGTCCTCTCATCTGCTCTTCATTGCGAATCACACACTCTTCTCCGACAGATAAGGACAGAGACAGCCAATAAAAATTAAGAAAAAGGCAAGAGGATTAAGAGGAGGATAAATGGACAGATGAAGAGGAGAAGTGGCTGACCGGAGGCAGGACAAGTAAAAGGAAAAAAAATGGAGAAAACCTCCCTGAAGGAGAGAGGAGGTTTCTAAAAATACAAGCCAGCTTACTCCCTGCATTCTGTTATTTTCTCTCTCTCTCTCTCCCTTCTTTTTTGCTGTGTCCCCTCCTTCATTCAGTACCTGTTCTGTGGGATTAACATGACTTAAAATTCAATCAGCCTACAGCCTGACGGAAGAGCGACAGAGGAGGCAGACAGAGCGCTGCAGCTGTCGAGACCGAGTGAGGGGACGACCAACGGGAGGGGGGGGGGGGTTAGACAGAGAGAGATAGAGATAGAGAGGAGAGGGGAGAGAGAGAGAGAGAGAGAGATGGGTGTTTTTCCACGGAGCTGAGATAGAGAGTGAGCCACGGAGACAGAGAGATGTGACGGCTCCAAGAGTCGCGGTGGAATGATCCGGAAAACAAGGTTAGTAATTCCACCTTTTTATCTAGGGGAAGGCAAAAAAGAGGAAAAGACATATTGCATAAGGATGAATGAAAGTGAAGAAAACTTTAAAAAATGTATAAATAAAGACTCATAATGTCTGTAATGTGCTTCTGAAGTAGCAAAGTGAACATTAGAGGAGAAGACACAGATAAAACAGGAATGAAAAGGAAAAAAATGAATCAAGGATATTCAATTGAATTCAGGAGGGAAACAAAATCTGGCAGAGGTGCTGCTGCATGAATGTACAGATACACACTCCAAGGAACACTCTCACAAAGAAACACACACACACAGTGAGTGCACAGCTTTAGAGCAAGATAATGAGATTGTCTTCTTAAAGGTGTTGGCTTTTGGAGTTTGACTGACAGGCCGGAGTGTGTGGGGGTGGAGTTTGGGGGGGGGGGGGGTGACGACTTTTGAACTGTCTGACATTCATTGCACTGATCAATAGCCCAGTTGTTTCATTAGGCTATGTGTGTGTGTGTGTGTGTGTGACTGAAAGAGCAAGAGAGATGCAGAGGCTGTGTGTGTGTGTACAAGCATGCGTGAATGTGCTGCATGACTGTGTGTGTGTGCATGTGCTTGTGCTCTCCTGAGTGTTTGTGTGTGTAAGAACAAGCCAGTGCAGCCTGCTGAGAAACGTTAAGAGGGCCTCAGAACTATTGATTCTGTTTGACAGACAGGTGAGAAAGGAGGGAGTGCGGAGACGGGAGGAGAAAAAATGGGGGGTGTCAAAGTGGAGAGGGGGGTTTTATGAGGCCGTAAGGGAGGACTGTAGGACTGAAATCAGAAGTTGTGGAATGAGGGATGGGTGTAGATATCCAAAGGGAAGAGGAGGTCAGATGGGTGGAGGAGAAAAAGGGGGATGGGATGGGACAAAAAGTGATAATGGACTCGATGGAATGGCTGTGTCATTTATGTGAGTGGACACACAGAGTAAAAAGAACATTAATGGAACACATTTACAGTGCACACAGTTCATTCTCTTTACACTCTCCATGTTTCTCTTCTTTTTCAGGTTTCAAGCCATCCCTCCATCTCTCCAGCTTACTCCCAAACCTCCTTTTCTGCACCTCCCTCCAAGGTCACCAGTGAACGACTAACTCAATGTGGGAGAACAGACATGGGTCACACTCTGTAGAGTGTAGAGAGGCTGTAACACACCCCGTGAAATCACTCTGGGAAGTGAGGAATGAGAGAAAGAGGAGGGAAGAAACTGAGTGTGTGAAAGAATGAAGTAATAGAAGAGAAAGCCAAAGAGCCAGATGAATAACTAAGAGTAGCAGAGACAGAGTTGTATGAGCAAGTGGGGAGGGAAAAAAAAAAGGAGAGAGGGAGTGAGCGAAGGGGGGGGGGGGGGGGAGAGGAGGTGGGGAGGGGAGGTGAAGATCGCCGCCGACTCCAGTATTCTAATTCTCCCTTGACTGAACTGTTTGACACATAGACAGACGCTGAATACAGCCATGAGGAAATCATATCAAAATGCCATAAATAGGATTTCAAGCAAAGTGGATTCTTGGATTTTTTTTCAAAGTGAGGTCTCTATTTCGGAATACCGCACTGGGATTGAGTGAGTAATTCCGGATTTTCCAGGTTTTCTTCATCTATAGAAGCCTAAGAGGATATTGTGGGATTGGAATTTCTGCAACTCTGGTTTTTTGACACTGACCTACATCTGCCTCCTTTTGATGTGAGTGGGGACGTGTGTGTGTGGAGGGGAGTAGGACAGGTTTCACCACAAACACACAACCCCACCCCCTCACCCCCCTGCTGGCCCAACACAAGGAGAAACACCTGGGGCAAGATCTGTGCTAAACACTCACACATACAAACACACACACAAAACCTGGATAACATGTGGAGCTGATTCGGATTATAGAGCCGCACAGACGGAAAAGGTAACGTCCATGCAGTTTCAAACACACACACGTACACACACATACATACACACATTACTGGAGAAAAAAATAAAAATAAAATAAATAAATAAATATATATATATATATATATATATATATATATATATATATATATATATATATATATATTATACAAGCCCAGTAAAGGTGAATCCATGTTTGCATGGTTGACTCTCTTGTGCTGAATCATTGAGCACATCAATACTGTGAACACCAGCACTCGCTGGACTGGGAGGCCTATAAATAATGAACAGATGTGCATTCATAACAACAAAAACATAAGAGGCAAATGTTAGAGTACACACAGACATGAACACACATGCTTAAATCTCCCACATGGCACAGATGATTGTAGGTTTATCTTTTCTTATCCTTCTATTCTACACCTCTAACTCCACAATTTATCGCTCTACATACTTCTACCATACTGACAATCCTGCTCTCTCTCTTTCTTTGTGTGTTTCTGTGCATGTGTGTGTGTCAGCCAGCTGTCCTGTATCAGATTACTCACTAGGTGCATCTCAGCTTGGCTTTCATCACCTCGCCTTTATGTAATCTCACCTGGCGTGTCGTGTGTGAGTCTATGTGTGTACCACAGTAAACGTGTGTGGATGCAGGACAGTGAGAGTGTTTGTGTGGTGGTGGCAGCATCAGCAGTCCAGAACAGTTCTAACCTCCCTTCGTTTGAGGCTTTTTACGTAAGCTGTGTCTGAGCGTGCACACAAACAGACATGGATTTGGCACACTGACACAGGAGATCAGACTGACTGAGTGGATATATGGGAGGATAAGAGGGCGATGAGAAAGAAATGGAGACGAGGGAAGAGAGAAAGTGCAAGGAGGTGGTAAAGGGAGGAGGAAAAAGATGCAGGGAAATGGAAAAGGGAGAAGGGGAAGGGAGGGGTGACACACAACATAGTGATGGGTACTAAGGGCTAAGAGGGGTCAGATGAAAGGATTGCAGTAAGACGAGGAGGAGTGAGAAGCAGTGATTGACTTAATCGAGTGACAAGTAGAAAGAGAGACAGATGAATGGAAGAAAAAAGGAGACTAGATTAGAAAAGAAAGCATGGCAGCAGACAGAGAGCAGGATAGTAGGAGGGAGGGATAACAAGGAGACATATATAGAGAAATGGAAGGATAAATATGGTATAATAGAAACAACTGAGACATAAAAGGTTTGAGCAGCAAGAAATTGAAGTGAATAAAAGACTGAAGGACTGACCGATTGAATGATAAGTGAGATAAACAAGGAGATTTTAAGAAGTCTAGAATGAGTGACAAGATGATAAAAAGGTTAGAAAGAGGCATAATCAGGGTAGAAAGATAAATTAATGGTAATTTACCATAGGGAGATAAAAATAGAGAGATGGATGAGGAAGAAGGAATTAGAAATGACAGATGGCCATCATTATGTAGCTTTCTACTGTTCTACCATTGGCTACAATTGGTCGTACATGACCCCAAAAAGTCTGTAAAAGATCACCAACACCAGGAATGAGCTATAAAGAGATATGGTGAATATGGTGTACCATGGGGCTTCTCCATGTAATAAACTCACCAATTACAAGGCTCAACTTGGGGGGGGGGATTAAATTCTACCTTATAGAGGAACATTAATTACCCTGAAAACAAAAGAGATTTGTCTTAAAAAACCACAATGTACCACATGTGAAACTATTTTTATCAACAATAAGCTTTTTGAATAACCAAGACAGGGCTCATTACTTGCTCTTTTCATCGTTTACAGCAATTTTGACTCTTGCTGTGAACAGGGGCAGCGCATATTCTGAAGAGATGATGGCTGAATATTTTAAAAGTGTAACAAAGAGGCCTTTTGATATCCATTAACCAAGTCATAATTCTATAATTGGCTTTGCTCTCCTGCTAGTGATAGACGTATGAATACAGAGTAGGTAAGTGTCATCTGATTCAAACAGTGAAGTAAAGGCAGAATAAAAGAACATTTTCTCAATTATTTTGTTAATGCTCCATGTGGCTTGTTGTTACCAAGGGTGTCTGTCATTCTGAGGCTACAGTAAGGGGGATGAACAGATGGGATGCTCTCTGTTCAAAGTAGGAGCCTTGCCAAAATGAACAGACTGGCAAGTGAATGGAGGCATAAAGAAAAAAATGACAGAAAAGTGAATGGACCACTTATAAAAGGAGTAAAATCAGATCAAATAACTGACCAGCTAAGCCCCTCCCACCGTAGTATCTATTGCTACACGTGAAGCTTTCAGTTCTTGCATGGCACCTATGAAGTTAATAATGATAATAACACACCTCAGCCAGCGACAACTGAAATGACAACTCTCACCAGTACATTTCATCAGCTATAGATAGTGAGCTAATTATGCTAACATTCATTTTAAGAGCTAATTCAAAACAATTTCTCTTTAATATGTCTTGTTTAAGAAAAGAATCCTGGAAAATGGTCTGGAAAATGCCCATAATGACTACATATCATTCAAAGACACTGTTAAATTAATTTCTTAACTTTTGGTCATGTATTCCTGGTTTTGGAAAGGGTCTTACTACATGGCAAGCACCACCATTTTATGAGAGACATGCACACTAATTGAACATGTAAAAAGAGCCAAAGCTGAGTTACGGTCACTAAACTATAACTGGGGAGAAGTTTAGTTAACAGTTAAGAAATAAAAGACAAAGAGGATGAGAGGAATGATGAAGTATTCAAAGCATAGTGGCCAAGGAATTCTCAATTGCATTAGGTATAGGGATTAAGGTTAATTATATGAAACAGATGAAGACAGACACATGAAATGACATCAAAGATGATGAGGAATGATAGATGTAGGATGTCACACACCTCTCTGAATTAACCAGCTTTCAATCAAGAACAGAAGTGAAGGATTCAAAACTCAATTCAAAACAAGGAAGACATGGTCAGTGTCAGAAACGCGGCACTTGATGGATGAATGGATGGACAAATGAATGACAAATGGTGGAGAGAGAGAAGTGAAAGGCTGGGCTGTTAAAGAAGGGGGACAGATCAAAGGATGAGACATCAGGCCACTGTCAACAGCTCAGGAATGAAGTGGTAGATGATGGACAGAGAGGTATAGAATGATGTAGTGTGTGAGTGTGATGAAGAGGAGTAATTACAAGACTGGCTGTTTAAGATACGGAGGAACACTCAGAGGATGGAGAGCGACTGAGTAATGAAGAATAAAAAGGCAAGTGATGACACTTGAGAGGTGGATGATAAGAGGGAGCGGGGATAAGGGAATAGAGGAATAACAATGTCTGAAAAGAAAAACTACACTAATAAAGTACTGGCACACTGAGGGGGAGGGATGGGTGGACTGAGATGGAAGATGGGATGAATGAATGGAATATAACTGATGTGACTGAATGCTAAAAGGATGAGTAATTAGCCTGTTAGTAGTCAAACATACAGTAGTGGGAAGGAGGGGATGACATGACAAAAGGGAAGGACAAGAAGTAAAATCATGGAAAGAAGTGGGAAACTGAAAGTGGAAAATGATGAAAGGAGAGAAAAAGAGTATGTCATGGAGAGAAGGAGCGACTAAGAGGCTCCCCAGTCAGAGGTGGAAGCAATGCAAAAGCATAGCACAGAAGTAAGGAAAGATAGAGGGATGAGAGGATGAGTAATTAAACTGTTGACAGTCTGTTTAGGCACAGCAGGCGCCTGATGAGCAGAACAAACTGTAACCACGGCAACCGCTGGAGACAGACGGAGGGATGGTTCTGGGGAGGGAGATACAGAGAAGGGAAGTGGGGAAGAGCCAAATGTGAAAGAGTGTGAGCGAGGCGATCGGGGGGATTAGAGGAAGGGAGAGTGACACAAGAGGGAAATGAGGGATGAAAGAGCAATGGTGAAGAAAAGGGGGATGAGGAGAGGAAAAGAAAAAGTGGAGGTTGAGGTATGTTCAGGTTTAAGAAGTACTGAGAAGTGATACTGATATAAGGACCCATAAGTCATTGCAAGGATTTTCACAAGTTAAGACTAGGAAGTTACCCACATGTCTGTGAAAGATTTGGTTCTCCTGCTAATACTGATTTCAATCTATGAAACTAAATTTGAATATTAGGTTTCTGGGAATATGATTCAGCTATTCAGACTGAGAATTGCTAGCAAAATTTCACAAAGTACTTTTTAGACTTATCTGGCTAACTTGCTAATCCTGCTTTGTGAAAAACCCCTCTAGAGATGGAGAGGGAAGAGAGGGCATGGATTTACACACACGCACACATGTGAGCAGGCACACACACACACCAAAACTTTGATGTGTTCAGTCCCATCAGAAATGTGCTCACCAACAGCCATAAGTCCTTTCCAAGCAAGAACTACAACCTGTTCAGCTTTGCAAGTCTAAAAGGTAGAGATAATACCTTCACTTCAACCTTTCTGGAGGAGCAGATAAGTGTTATTTATTAAATAGGGCTACAGCTACTGAGTTTCATAAGTAGTTGATCTTTGTTAGTTATGTTTTCTTAGTAACTGTCTCTCTCTATAGTCAATGAAATGTCAGAAAATCATGAAAAAAGCAGAGAGGCCGAGATGATGTCTACAAATTAATACTTTAGTTTGGTCAACAGTCAAGATATTTATATAAAACTGAGAAAAGCAGCAAATCCTCACATTAGAGATGTTGGGACAAGAAAATATGCAGCCAGTTGTAACAGCACTATACCTCACCATGACAAATTGAATGTGTTATGTAGTATCTGTCACGTCCACTGGCTGTTGATATTCTGTTGTCATTATTCCTCAATGACTGATTAATTTTAGGGGTTTAAGGAGAGAAAAACTAATAAGAGACCAAATAAACTAGGTTTGACGGTGTTCTTTTAGACAGGTGTGTCATGTCAAACCTTTGCAGTGAGTGTCAGTACATTTCCAAAACAGTTAAATATTAGAACCATCATCTCTTGTACACAACTTGGTAACACCTCTCAAACAACTTTGTATTTGCATCCAAACCAACACGACCCCACATTTACAAACTGACAGGTGTTTGTCTGTATCACAGCTATCCTCAACAGATGCAGTACGTTGTAGATGCTCAAGTGAATCATGGTGCAGAATACAGTGTGGGTGATGACTGTCAAAAGAAACCCAGCTAGTACTTAGTCGGCAACACGTATAGTCTAAGTCTGACAGCAAAGAACAGAGTGTTCCTGCCTATATCAGCACTGTTTAGCATTAGAATATGAGACACAGTAATCAAGAAACTCAAGGGAAACCAGTTTCCCCTGCAGACTCATTGCAGCGCAGTGTTGTTTTGCCTTTATTAGTGTCTCACATCAGGGAAAAAAGCTCTTTGTGGGGAGTTACAGTGCAGTTTGTGATTCATTATGGCTGAGAGCAGCCTCTGTGATCAAACATGCCTGATAACAGGCCTCAGCCAAGTAATCATTGAGAATTCTTTCAATCCCCACACTACATGTATCTCTTTCCTCCAGGATACTTGTACCACTCCCACCTCTTATCCCTAGCCTGCCGTCTTTTCCTATTTTTGTACATCCCTCTGTTTCAGAAGGGGGGTGTGATAGAAGGATGAGCACGAGAGTAATACATAAAATGAAATGAAAAGGAAAGAAATACTTGACTGAAGACCGAGTTTAGCTTGTGTATAAGTGTGTGTATGCTTGTGTGTTTCTGTGTATAGCATTAATCAATACATCCATCACTGTGATTCAGAGGCCTGTTTGGCATGTCATTGACCCACTGTGCTGGATGCAGAGTGCTGATTGGGTAATTGTTCTCTTACTCAGGATTTCCCCTCAGGAACCCTGCTGAATCATCAAACTGCCACTTGCACATACATACACAAGTGCGCGCACACAGAAACAATTTTTGTTAAGCTGCATCCTGTCGTGTCAGGGTCCATATAATTGGCACCGCAGGATTTCTGATTGGGTTGGAGATGTTGACAGCTCACAAGTGGTGTTTGTGTGTTGCTTGTTGAGCGGTGTTTGTGGTGGATTTGCAGTTTTTTGTTGATTAGTCTCAGCTATGTAAACACACACAGGTGCACAAAAGCCCATGCGTACACAATCACCCACTGAAAATATGGCAGTGTTGCAGGATAGGCCGATATAAGAATGAAGAGGGACAAGCTGGAATTGGGGGAGAGAGCAAGCAGATGAGGCTGTGGGAGAGGACAGAGAAACAAGAGACATAATGACAGAAAAAAATCAGTTTCATGTAGTGACAAAAAGGTTGGGCTAGAAGGAAGGCAGGGGGAGGGGACAGGTTGAAGCAGAGAAGAGAGGGACAGTAGGAAAATTGGAGGAGGAGAGGGGCAGAGAAAACTGCAAGCACATTATGTTCAGGGTGAGTGGCAGAGTGGCAGGTCAGTTATTTTGCTACACTTGTGATAGTGTGTGTCATGCAAAGGCAAATTTGTGGGTATAAGCATAACTGTATTTAAGTATCTGTATGTCTGCAACTTTGTGAGTTTGAAAGTGAGAAAGTGCATTTGTGTGTGTGTGTGTGTGTGTGTGTGAAGAACGTGGGGATTAGAAACTGAAGAAGTTCAAGTTGAAGAGTTTCTCTTGGTGACCCGCTGATGACTGCAAGTCCCAACACACGCACACACAAAAGCCCCTTCACATACAGTTCTTGAAGGATCAAATTACATTAGAATGTCAAGTGAGACTGGACTAAAATATATCAGATGCCCCATGTGTTTGGAATAGGACCAAAACTACGGGCTATGGCATTATCACAAATATCGGGACAGGAATATAATTAGAAAATTTAAGCAGCATTAATTTTCCAATTAGACACAGTTTGAAACAGGCTGATGCAGGTAGTGGGACAGACTCCAAACTCTTACTGGTGGGACCATCATAACTGGGCTTAAGTCCATAGCAGTTTCCCTTTACAATCTGGCTGAGGTAGTCAACAAGCATCTGTGATAACCTGCAGATTGTAGTTCACAAAGAGCATGCAAAAATGGCATGAAGGCTACAATATACACCATGTGGACAGTGAACAGAAAATTTAAAAGGGACCTTCCACCAATTTTATCCATGAAGTTTAGAGTTTACTTGTCTTGAGAAGTATAATGTATTCTGTGGCTCTGGATGGACCTTTCATCCATGCCTACATCATTAATCAAAGGGGAAATCTTAAAAAGAAAAGCTTGCATGAATACAGAGGATGGCAATCCATACAGATGCCAAGATTTATTCCTCCATCGCTTTCAGCACTATATGGAATCTGCATCAAAAGAGAAGCAGGTGGCAAAAACAAAGACTGTCAGCTATTAATTGTAGGCTTTTAATGGCCCCCATCTTTAACCATGTTACTGTGCAATTTAATCAGATGCAACTGTGCTACTACCATCTGCAGTAAGGGAGCATCAAAACAGAACAGTATTGGGCTGCCTCTCTGGCATCAATATGACAGCTATCCACCAATGAAAAATGGTTCCTCTCCAAGTAAAAAGGCACCCTGGTACAGTGGAGTAAGAGAACTGCCAGAGCTGTTTTCAGCACTTTATGTCCCTCATTTGCTCAGCTGTTCCCATCATTTTGGCTGCTCGTATCCAACTGTGAGACTGTTATAGATGTAAAGAACTAAACCACTGCTGCCATTTATACAAGGACTTTCAAAACAGATAATGCTGAGATCCTACTTTGCAGTCAGAGTGACACCGAAGCATTACAAGGACAAAAAAAAATTCCCTGTGAGGTGAAAGAAAATGCACACACAACACAAACCTGGGGAAGTATAAAGGTGGCCATAAATACAGATCTTCAAGCTAGTTATGGCTGGATAATGGATAAAACTTAAAAATTCAAATGAGAGATTCATAACAGATCATGTAAAGACTGCTCCCTGGCATGATCTGTGCCAATGAAGTGCCAAAGAAAATCACTGTCACCTCCGTTGTTTGCCAATTCAATTTACCTCCCAGTGGGAGGAAACAAAATCACAAAACTCAGCGAGGAGTGGGAGATTGGCTGCCACATATATAACACAACATTGTTAGAGACCTGCTAAGAAAACTTTAAAAGCTGTGGCTTGGTGGAAACATCTCTACGTAGTGTATTTTTCAGTAGTAAGATTGGTTTTAAGCTTTTGTACAGCCGCTCAGATTAGTTTCATACATTTTTTGTAATACTAATACTTTCAAGATGATACCTGACATTTAGTCACCACTGCTACAGATACTATTTGCAAGAAAATGGATGGACCACTACTCAGCAGCATTTCTACATTACTTAGCTTTAGCATTAGTGACCTCCACATCTCTAAATGTTTCAAGAAAAATGAGGGTGAGGTACCAGGGGGCAGAAAATAGCCAACTAAGGGGGCAGCAATTTGAGCTGTGACATCAAGTACAAAATTCTACTCTACTCATAAGACGGACGAGAGCAAGGGCCTACTTAATGCTATGGTTCGCTGCTTGAGATTTTCTTTTCCACCATTTCACAAGTCTTCACGGTTCACCAGTTCACAGTCTGTGGTAAATCAGAACAGTGGGTTAACTCTGCCTCCTGGTTTTTCAGAGGATCAGACAGTTCTTGCAGTCCAGCATGTCTGCACAGAGAGAAAGTATGGCCTCTTAAACAGGCGTACTTCAAAAGAAGCCCAGGTAACAGTGATTTCTCAACTTTTTTTGGCTTTTCAAACTTTAACAAAGTTTTCAAAGTTCATTAAGACTGGGCTGCTTATCTATGTGAAGTAGATGCAAAGTGTGGCCGCCTTTAAAAAGCCACACTTCAAAGCCTCTACCAATGTTATTATGTTTTTACTCCAAACAACAGAGTGGCTTGCTTTCTCTGAAGTGTTGCCATGTTTAAAGATTATAGATACTTTAAAAAAACTTCCTATTTAAGATAAGGTGCTGTAGCCAAAAGCACTCAACAATACAACAACTCTTCTCTAATGAAACACTCTCCAAAAATCATTTCTCTGAATATAAGGAAAATGCTTGATTTGCAGACTGCTGGAGAAAATCACCAAAACTGGAGGAGTTTTCATGGCCTTCATGCAAGAGCTGTGAAATGTGCATCAGTGAGACAAAAACCAGGTCTTTCCACAAGCCCTTTTAATCCCTAAACCAATTCATGGGTGGAAGTTTTCCAGAGGTGTAGAAAAAAAACCAACCCAAACAAAAACATTTTAAAAAATCTGACTGTGCAATGTTCCAGGAATAGAAACAATTACCAAAATCTTCCAAATAGGACGGATTCCAACAGGATTTAGTCAGCAAGGGTCGTGCATACAGATGCATCTACACATGCTGATGCACATGTCATTCTCCCAAACACAACATAGAGGTTTGGAAGGAATTAGTTGAGCGCAATATTTCAAAGAAACTGTATTATTTTGGAGCCCTGCTGTGAGGAGACTGCAGTCCTTTTATTTTAAAGAGAATACACTTCAGTTCTTTTCTCTGATTTCCTATTTCTCTTCTTTCACTCCTCCTATTCAACCTCAGGGGTTCTGTGAGATTTTTCCATCATTACCCCCTACCTATACAGCTGCAAAAAAACTAAACAACAAAATGCACAAATAACTGTACAGATTGAGAACGAACGAGACATCAAGCACTTAATGAATGACATTTACAGATTTTTCTTCTTTTTTTAGACACACTTAACAAAAAGACAAGCAAACTGTGACAACCACCTTGATCGCAATCTATTTATTTAACTAGTTTGGGGGGTGGGGGGTGTTATAATTTATCTAAGTAAGTTTTTGTTAAGTTTTTTTGTGTTTAGGTAACAATCAACACTTGAAACAAATGACTCAGGTGTCATAATAACACTAATAATGACAGCCAACCATACTGGTCAGGCTGAAACATCTGAGTCCAATTACAGCACGGCTCCTCATTATCTCACACTTACCTCACTCTTTTAATTTCTGACCTCTGATCAGAGTTTAATGTCTAAATCAAAAATTTTACACCACTGTGATGGCCAAATCATGGTTATGTATCCCCGGACAGTCCTTTACAATTTAACTGTCATTCTCTTGACCATTAACCTGTGTCGTCCTTCTTTCACTCCTTATCTCATCACCTTTACTTCCATCCTTCCACCATGCCTCCCTCTCTTTTGTCTTCTCCCACTATCACGTTGGCGATGCCTTACAAACTCATTTTTAACAGAGCTCTCCCTTTCCCTAATCAAATCCACTCTTCTCTCTCTCATCCCTCTCTCTGACAGTGATGGATGGCGGCCTTCACCCGTTTATCGCCTTTACATATTTCTCTGCCCATCCGCTTAACGACACACATTCATACACATTGACACTTCATCCCTCTTTCTTTCCATCTTCCTCAAACTCCTACTCCTTTCTTCTTTCTTTTCCACTCATCCTCAGCTCTTCACACTACTGGATTTCCCTTTCCTCCAATCTTACATCCATCCCTCCTCCATCTTGAGCTCTCTTCTCCCATTTTCTTGGATTTGTCTCTCTCCCCCTCACTGTATTTCATGCAGTTAGCCTTTCTTTGCATCCCTCATTTATTGTCTGGTTCGATATCCAATATGGTTACCCTACTCCTTGTGCTCTCTATACATCCTGGATGACTAAAGAGGACAAAATATGACAGAAGAATGACAGAGGAGTGATAGTATCAAAAGGATGAGTGGGCTTACAGTACACACGACTGCCGCACGAAGAGGCTACGTGGGCGTTCTTTTGTTCCTTGCCTAGAGAGAGAGTGTGTGTGTATGTGTCGGCCTCCCTATAATTATGACTGTGTGGGAAGACTGTTTTGGTATGCTCGCAGTTGTTTCTGTATGCAAGCACTCACCTAATATCAAGGGCCTAGATTATGAGTAAGAGTGCATGCTAGAAAGCCTCAGTGTAACTGAAAGAATTTCTGTGTGTCTGTGTGTGTGTGTGTGTGTGTGTGTGTGAAAAGACTGCCTCCATATTTGATCCCTGCGTTTGTGCCAACAGAGCTTGTGTACATTTTCTGATCAAACAATGCAGCAGAGCTCATAAGAAATATGTATTGATACTCAAATGACATAACTTTCAGCATTTTCATTCATTTCTACCTTCAACTTTTCACATCTACAGTCAGACATTAACCTCTCCACAACACTATGGTAACTGGCTGCCAGTGATTTTGACTGAAGCCTTGTGGTGCACCTTATTCACACTCCAATCAGATCTGTGGATTACTGTGCTTGTGATAAGTGGCTTTTGAGAGCTAATACAAATCCCCTTGTTTATAAACACTGCAACATTCCCTAAGTCGATTTAAGTCGATTATGGGCTAATGGCATTTGCACATGCCAGAGTAGATGCAAAAAAACATAGGCCAATATGCAAATTTGGAGTCAAACATGCAAACACACAAACACACACACACAGTTTATAAATATTATTAATTGTGTTTGGCATTTAAGAGGATCTGAGATTTATAATAGCCCACAGAGCATTACAGACTTAGACCAGAAAGGAACTTAAGCCTTCAAGTACAATAGGTCTTCCATGTGAACTAACAAAAAGTCATCCAAATAGACTCATTCCAGCTTTTAAGTCATGCCTGGAGCTCTCTCTTAGCATAGGTTTAGGTCGGGTTCAAAAGAATCGCCAAAAACACTGTTAATGGAAATTTATCGTTGTAAGCTATATGAAGCAGCTTCATATTTAGCTGGTTTTGGTCTCAGAAAAAGTAGCTGCACCCTCCTGAGGCTGTGGTGGGTGTTTAAACAGAAACTTTTGGAAGTTGGGGTGAGGTTAGGTTCAGCCTCGTAGCTCTGAGTCGTGCTCCAGCACTGGGGGTACTGAGTAGTTCCTTCCACAGATGCTTTTAGCTCATGTTCTCGCTCGCACTTCGTGCAGCCTTTCTGCTCTCTCCGCCCATCTGTTTCTTGCTCTCTGGAGGATTGAGGGCTCACGCAGGATAGTGTAGCATCAAACTACCCAAAATAGAGGGAACAAAATGGAAAAACAAACAAACAAACAACAACAAAAAAAACAAGCAGCTATGGACACTGATATTGTACACATAGGAGTACACAAGCTCAAAACACAAACATCTAGCCAAATCAAATGATCATATTCTTTCATGTGATGTGTTTTCCACACACACAAACACACAGAATATTCTTAAAGTTTTACCTCCCTCTTTGTCTGATCTCTTCGGTTATCCTTCTGTTCTCTCCTCCTCTGTGATTTGTCTCTCTATTATCTATCTTTCATTGACTGACTCCCTTTATTCTTTCCTTTCCAAAAAATGTCAAGCAGGCTTTATACCAAGGGGCTTACCACCTTATTGCTGTAATGTGATGCCTGCTGTTTTGTGTGTGTGTGTGTGTGTGTGTGTGTGTGTATGAATGATCAAGAGAGAGCAAGAGCAAACTTGTAAGAGCAAGTGAAGGCTTCCTAAGTGCAGAAAAATGTCACATTAATTCAAACACAAGAACCAACACACACACACTTGACAAGCCATGGAGGCTAGCATCTACATCTATATACATTAAGGGTAGATACTGGCAAATGTGTGTGACTGCACACTCACATATATTCAGATACTCATACTGTACTGCACCTCTATGCTGCATCAGTACAATGTGTAAGATAAGACTTTATTGATCCCCAGGGATGAAATTCTACTGTTGCAGAAACACAAGAAACAGCCAGAGACAGGTTAAGATGATAGAAGTAAGATAAAATATTAATTTAAAAGATGTATAAAATACAGTAGAGCAGTGTTAATACCATAATGGACAAAAGCAGTTTTTGACCAGTAGCATAATTCAATAAATGCCTGAAAAATGAAAAAGAAACTTCTGATTTACTGTACTACAGAAGCAGCACCATGTTATGTTATAGACAGAATAAAGCTAATCTGACTATCTGATTAGAAATGTAGAAACTAGTAACTGACTAAAACTATTAGTGGATTAACTGAATAAGTGAAGTAATTTATTAAGCATACCAAACATTTGCTGGTTGCAGGTTCACAAATGAGAGGATTTGCTGCTTTTTTTGTTGTTTATCATGCAAAACTGACTACTGTTGGGTTTGGCAATGTTGGTCGTACAAAACAAGCAATTTGAAGACGTGACCTTGCAATGTGGATGGTCAATACTTTGTATTTGATGACATTTTATAAACTAAAACATTTATGGCAATATGCATAATAACAGCCCTAACAGAAACCATTTCATACTACTAAATAGGATATAAAACATAATATAATGCTTTAAACTGTATCACTGCTGCTGCCTATATTGTGAAAAACCTCTCCATTCATCTGTTCATGCATATATTTTTGGTGGAGATGCCTGAAATTGAAAATAGTGACACTGATGATTTCATGAGTGGAATAAAAGTTGGCATGTTGAAAAAAATAAAACGCAGACTTCGAAAATACATCTTGATGTTGTTGTACATGCTTCAAGTCCTGCTGCTACTGACTGTTACATTGCTTCCTCTGTTAGAGGTTTAAAGGGGTTGAGGTACACCACACCACAGGGTACAAGGGACAAATTAATTATATAAATAAATACACAAATACCATTTTAGGTTGGGAGCAGCTATGAGTATCAACAAGACCTGCAATCACAGGCTTGGATGTTTTTTCATAAAAAGATAGTTGAAACACACAATGATTAACATTTTATTTGGCCGAAATTCAACTACATTTTCTTGGAAATTATTGCCATATTTAAACAGCAGGCAAATACAAACCTTGTCACAACAAACCCTGCCATACAAAGTAACCCTCCAACACAGAAGAAGGGTACAGATAAAGACATAGAGAGCAAAAGAGAGAGCAAGAGGAGGAGTGTAAATGAATGGGACAGGGTGTTATCCAGCTCCATGGGTCAGATCGATCAGCAAGTGGACAGATCAGTTACAACCAACTTGTGTGTGTGTGTGTGTGTGAGTGTGTCTGTGTGTGTGTCAGAAAGCTTCAATAGTGCACTGCTCTAGTTGCAAATGAGATCTGCTCCCTAACAGAGGAAGAGCATGAAATAAAGAGGAGAGGGAGATGCAGAAGTGAAAGAAGAAACACTTCAGGGAGGTAGAAAATGATAGAGGGACTACTGAGGAAGAGGTAAGGGAGAAAAATTAAGGTATGGGAAAATCAAGAGATTAAACAGATGGGGAGGAATGATGGGTGAGAAAGTTAGATAAATGGAAGAGCAAGGAGGGAGCGTGTCAGGCAGAGCACAGCAGAGGATAGAACAAAATCGTGTGTGTGGCACGTAGGATCTGAGGGTGTGTGCGCGCATATGTGTGTATAGTTTGTGACTGAACGTAGGAGCAGAAAAGGTAAGGAGATATGGAGGGCAGCAGAGTCAGCAAGCGATGGAGAGACAAGACAAAAAGACAAAGGCAGAGGAGGCAGAGGAGGGAAAAAAGAGGAGAGAAGATGGTGAGGTAGAGCTGTGACTGATAACACTGTCGTACTCAGGTTGCCTCAAGGGCAGACAAGACAGAAAGAAAGAAAGAGAGGGAATGAGACATAAAGAAGGAAAATGTGGAAATTTACAGAGCAGCCAGAAGGGGAAAGGGTTACAAGATGGAAGGTGAGCAATGATGGAGAGAAAGGATAAAGAAAGACAGAAAACACAGGGAGCAGAACTGCAGCGAGAGATTGTAGAGGATGGATGGCAAGGAAACAAAGAACAATCCTGAGTAATAGAGTCAGAGGAAGAAGAGGAGAGGTAGGTAGGAGCAGCGCAGTGGGGGGAGAGCGAAGGTATAGGAAGGCAAGATGCAAGGTGAAGGATGTGAAGGCTTTCACAAGGAGAAAGGAGGTGAAAATTAAAGACAGGGTGAGAGAATCGGAGATGGACCAGGAGAGTAAGTTATTATGAGAGTGAGAAAGCAGTGACAAAGAGAAAGACAGGAACAGAGTAAAGGAGCAGAAAATATTAAAAAGTATGGAGCAAGGCAAAGAAAAAGGTCAAATGAAGGAGCGGAGCGCAACAGGAGAGTGCGTGAGTGTATTGACATTCAGCGTGCCGCGGGGAAAGTAAGCTGTCTGAGCAGCAAGCATTAGCAAAGTATGGGGGTAAGCTGGTAGAGCCAGGACTGAAGTACCCTGCTCGCTCTACAACAACACCTGACGTTAGGACTTTTCAGGGACCTGGAGTAGACATATTTTAAAGCGGCATTTCATTTTTGCTGGAGCATTTCCACATTTTAGTATGCACGCCTCCACAGGCGCTCAGGAACAGTCGACTTCCAACATCGACTGCCCTGGGGACTGGCTGTCACTGCAAGCATTCGTGACTTTGCTGCCCTCCCCCCATTTCCTCCCCACCCTCGCCTGCTGCAAGCAATTTTTTTTTCTTCATTTTTTGAATCTGATGCCACCAGGCATAAGGAAATAACTATCTGCGGTACCACTGCTAAGCTGGATTGTGTGTTATATTCTTAGATTTGGTTTGAAAAAGATACTGAGTTCCTGGTAGTCATTACAGCTAGAGCCACAAAAGTATTAAATGTTAAAAAACAGTGTTTTTTAACATTTAAGTCATTGTAGCTTATTGAAGCTCCTATGGATGTGCACAAACCTACAAACCTCTGCTCATCCTATTAAATCAAACTGCATTTCTCTCCTTAACTAACAGCCTATTGGTTTAATGTTCCACCCAAACATCCTGTTTCAAAAGGAAATGCTTGACACTAAGGAAGTAATGATGCCATTCACTGGAGCCTAAAGTAACTAAAACTAATCTATTCCCATCATCTAAGAGGTATACTGCTTATTTCCTTCTCTTTGCTTTATCAGTGAGAACAGCAGGAGCCTGAGATACAATGTATCATCATTTCAAACACTAGTTTTCTTTATCTTTTCGATGTAGAATGAAGGGTTCAAAAAGGGGACACTGTATTCTGGTCCAATATCAAGCTCATGTTTTGGAAGTAGACCAAAGCAAATCATGTAGTAAAGAGGAGTAAGCAAAATGGTACCAGAAATCCCTGTGCTTTGATATTGACACTGCTTTAATATCTGAACAAGATGGTAAACCCTCTTCCAGTTTCACACAGAAAGAGTAAAGCTAGCACCTAATGGAAAATATTGAGCCAGCAATTTGCGTCAACTTGTAAAGTCAGCATGATATATGGTTATGTCTGGTCATTACTCAAAGTATTAGGTTGCATACATTATGTATCACTTTATGATCACCATGCTCAAGCCAATACTCCACTATACAAGTATTGCTCTACATAAAAATACACCTGTCTTTCTCCACGGATGTTTCTCTTTCTCTGTCAGTCTCTGACTCACTGTCTCATCCTGTTTCCTCTCTCTAGTCACTGCGACTGCGACTGTTATCACCATCCTTGTCACTCTCTCTGTATCTAGGTTACAGTTGCTATGACAACTATTATGCATGCCAATCAGAGGCAGTGACTCATCTCTATACCTGATCGTCACCATAGCTGTATTTAGGAATGTATGTGTCACAAAGCATGTGTTGCTGGGAGCTTTTCTGCATGTCTGAAATTACAGTGGAACCCTTCTATGTGTTGTAGTCCACTGAGCCTACTGAGACCTACATTGCTTCACTTGAGTCTTGCTGTGGAATCAAGGCTGATAGGCCAGTGACCCAATTTGATTCCCTGACCCACAGTCTTAAGAAAGGGTCCTATGATATAACACTTGTCTAATCCGCTCCTACAGGTTTCTAGGTAACTGTTACTATGGGGACTGGCTGTGTTCAGTCTTTTGGGATGCTGTTGCTAGGCAATGAGCTGTGGTGGTGAAGAGGTATGCAGGGCTGTGAGTGCACTTACAATTGTATGTATGTAAGAGCTACAGCAAGACAGTATGTGCTGCAGGGGCGTCAACCATTTCTCACTATGGATTTTTAAGCTATGAAGCACCAAGTGGGCATCAGTGCAGAGTGGTACTCATTTAAGAAAAGGCCTTGGCCTGTTCAAGTATGCATGCGTGCAGAACAGGCTCTCGTTCCAGCTCTGTCTAGTCAGAGTAGGTGGAAGACAGGAAACCAGACACAAAAACACACTTCAGACATCTCTTATAAAACAATGTCTGACCAGGGAATGAGTTTAAAAACTCATGTTTTTTTTCTCCCCCTTTTCCCTCTTTGTCTCTCTCTCTCCAGGTCTGTGGATAGCCAGGCGTTCTACCATGCCTGTCCCCCCACCCCTCAATCCCTGCAGACAAAAACACCTGCCCCACACACACCTCCAACCCGAACAAAGGGCAGAACATTCCACCTTTCCCTCCCTTTTCCCTCCATCCATCTTCTCTCTTTCTTTTCTTCCCCCTCTCCTTGTCTCATCTTTGCCCTCCTCATCACATCTTGTCCACTGCGCCTGCCCCAGGGCTACAAAGAGAACCCTTCCAGACTCTGTCCCTTTCCCAGCATTTCACTGGCTGACTCTGGTCACATGCTGTCTGCTGCCATCTCTGATTGGAGCAGGGGAGACGTGGGGCGTGGTCTCGGCCTGCCCCTTCCACTGTGTGTGTCGAAACCTTTCAGAGTCACTCAGCACACTCTGTGCCGACAAAGGCCTCCTGTTCGTCCCCCCACATGTTGACCGGCGCACTGTCGAGCTGCGACTGGCTGACAACTTCATCACAGAGGTGGGCGGGAATGACTTTGTCAACATGACCGGCTTAGTTGATTTGACTCTGTCAAGGAATACAATCCACCTGATTCGACCAATGGCCTTTGCTGATCTGGAGAGTCTACGCTCACTGCATCTAGATGGTGAGCTAGAACAGTAATTACATTCTGGGATAATTTCCTAAACTACTTGATATAATTATTCAAACTGGTACAATTTCAAATTGAAGATACTTAATAATTTCATTGATATTTATACATCTAGGTAATCGCTTGACTATACTGGGACCCAGGGACCTGGCAGGTTTGGTCAATCTGCAACATTTGATCATCAACAACAACCAGCTAGTTAAAGTGTCTGCCCAGGCCTTTGATGACTTCTTGCTTACGTTGGAGGACCTTGATCTGTCCTACAATAACCTCAGAAGGTAAGCTCTTGTCTGTGTTGTGATCAGCCACACCCTCTCAATCTGATCAGTTCTGCTTTGTTAAGTAGAAATACACTGTAATACTCTAGAGTTTCCTGTGTTCAGGTCCTCGTCTCAACTGTATGCTGCAGACAAACAGCTCAGCTCCCAAAACTTCACAGCACAGTGAAAACGCCTTATATGATCTCACAAGCGTCAGCAAACACAATGAAGAGAAACTAGCTCAAACTGCTGAGGCTAGGAGGAGGAGGCCTAAAAGCTCAGGAAATTGAAAGTGAATCAATTTTGATGAGGTCCTAATTTTCTTTGACTTCGATTTTGTTAAGATTTGATGAGGGCCCACCTAAGCTTACTCCACTGTGTCTAAGTTTATATTACTGAAGCTATTCTGCATTGTTCATATTTTAGCGCACTGTACAGTATTCTACTCACCTCTATCTAAGACGGTGGAGACAGCATCACTATCTGTTCCACTGGACAAAGCAATAAGTCAGAATAGCTATGATATTCTGTATCAATCCCCTATTCTCCTCTTCATAGTGTCCCACTGCGTTGATGAATTCAGCAGCTTTTGGCTGTCAGTTCTGATTAAGATGTTTCATTTGTCTCCTCTACAGGAGCTCTCTGGCCTCTCTCCAACCTCTACCAAGCCATAAGAAAAGTGTAAAGAGTTCTAATGATGCACATATTAACAACTGCTGTTTGCCCTTTGTTGTGCTTTACTCAATGGATTCTGCAGACACAGTCAAAGTGAGCCTGCATCACAGATTCACTCTTATCATGGATAAAAATGCTCAAAACTGTAAACAGATAACGGCATGTGAGAACTCTTTTGAGGCACAGTAGGAGCAGGTGAGCCAGCCCACTTGTAATTGTGAAGAAAACTAAGAGGCACCTGCTGGCATCTCCTGCAGCTTAAATTCATTCAAATACTGGTTCTAGCAGTTTTAAAGAGAAACTCTTGAACCTGAACTGATCTCACGTGGTTAACTTTCTGGGACACTGGAGTTGAGCAACTGAGCAAGGATGGGAACTGCCAACTAGAGTCTTTATGTATTAAAAAAATAAATCAAAAAGAAGCTATGACCTGATTTTAGGAAAACTTTCCCCTTCTGCTCTGCTTGAGTCTGACTCATGTTATGTATTCCAAGCGCTACTTTAAGATGAATTTAACAATGGGATGAAAATTATTGTGGACAGTAATTTAGAGCGTATCAAAGAGGCCGTGCTAGAATATTCTGCTTCATTCATCTGTCTCTCTCTCTAATCTAAATCAAAAACAGAATTTAATAAATCATTATGCCTAGTATATCTTTCCCCTCACATGCTTAATTGTCTAGAGACATTCTATATAGAAAGATGGAGACCATCTGCTGTTTGCTGTAGCTGTCAATAGTTTTCACTGGCTTTTTCACTTCTCTTGTAAGCAATTAAAGTAACTTTTTTGTTCATTTCATTTCACTGAATGAGCTTTGAAATCAACTTACTAATGTTTGATATTGAGTAGCAGCAATTACTTTTTGTTCTTTACTGAGAGTGCTACACTGTTTTTCAGATGATGCAAAGAACATGTAAGCACTGCCTTACATACATTGTTTGTCAGAAAAAGGCACACAATTTAGTGAACTGAATAAATACAGAAGATGAAATCAACAGTGTAGGTATGAGTCCATAAATAAGTGCATTATTTCACATATTCTATTTTCCTAGTTCTCCCTAGTCATTTTTGACACACTAATTTGCCCAAAACAGTTCTTAAATGAATGTCTCCACAAAAGGAATACTAGATTACTAACTACTACATGCTCATACAAACAGAGTGAACTTTGACTGGTCACTCACACATACTTAAATCAGGTTAATTTCTTATACAGTGGAAATGTACCCATAAAAGACAGTAACCATCTGAGCAATAAATCTGTCTTCACAACTGCCATTATCATCAAGAGACATTCTCTAATTTCTCTTCACCCAAATAAGAATAACAGACCAATCTTGCCACAAAGTATATTAATTCCATGAATCTCACACTGAGGTAACTATTCCACTATTTTATTGCTACAGGGTACCATGGGAGTCCATTCAGAACATGGCCAGTCTGCACACTTTGAACTTGGATCATAACCTGATAGACCACATAGCGGAAGGAGTCTTTGGAGAACTGTATAAGCTGGCAAGACTGGATATGACCTCCAACAGGCTCCGAACCCTACCTCCTGATCCCCTCTTTGCAAGGTAGCTCTTAAGTTTCGTCTTTTATGTTTAACTAAAAGTGGCTTAGTGGAAATATTCCGTAGTATGACATTACCACAGAGCCACTAAAGTGGTTTTTAACAAGGGCGCTCTGGCACAGAAACATAACAAGACAGCTTTGGTGTACAGACTGTAACATTTTTAGTCACTCCATTCACTATTTATTTGCTATCTAATTATCCATATGTACAGTATGTATGCAACACTATAAATCATCCCAAGGATATCACGTCCTACGTTCTCATTTTATTTCCAAATGATCCAGAAATAGTGCCTCTGTGGCTACAGGCCCATCAGACCTCTCCCATGTCAAAGTCATATGTTTTGTCTGAGTCTAGGTATGACACTGACTCCGTGAACTAGCGTAGTCTCGTCTAGTGCTGTATGACAGACCAGTGAGAGCCATGTTTTTTTGCTGGCCTGCAGTCAAAAACAAGTTAATGCTGAAGGTCAAGCTATCACTTCAGCTACAATTTCAATTTCATTTTCAACTTATTTTTGCACCTCTCAAATTTTAAGTCAAAATTGGACTGCTTCCATGAACACTGTGTTAAGTCTGCTGTTCTTTAGACTACTTCCTCTTTCAATCTTGTTTTGTATGTAACAGTTCATTCTGTATGTGCTGCAGAGAGCTTTACAAAATACTGCCATTTAAATTTACCCACCTGTGCTTTTTATCTCTGTATATAGCCATGGGAGAGTATATACAGCAGCCTTCAACTGCCTCTTTTTTAATAGGTCCATTTTGCCTGAATGTTTATTTTTACAGTACCACCTGTTCCCATTCTCTTCCTATCATTTGATACTCCCCTAGAAGCCGGCTGTTTTCTAAAAAGACCTAAGTTTGACAGAATACATTATATGCATAAATACATACTTACTTAAAAATATGTGTTTAAGTATTTTTAAGTATATCCCACAGATTCATCCATTCCTGTTTTGTACATTTTTCTTCTGTCAGAACAATGTGCCTTGTTTTAAGTGAGCTGATTCCTTTTCTATTGCTATCTACAGGTCCCAGACAGGTGCAATAAGTCCCACCCCATACAATGCTGTCATAAGTCTAAATTTTGGGGGTAACCCGCTACACTGCAACTGCGAACTGCTATGGTTACGGCGGCTTATCCGTGGAGACGACATGGAGACATGTGCCACACCTGCTCACCTGGCTGGAAGGTAAATGTCAAATGTCCAACCTGCTAAGTTTTGGAATCAACTGTTCATCCTAATTCTTTTAATCAGTGAAGCCTTTTGCAGTGTCAGGGCAAACAAATGAATACTTTGAATTGTTGAATGCTAGGGCACATTGAAAATCATTCATTAGTGTTTCCCAGCTTTCTCTTCAGGCCAATCTGTCCATGTTTTGGCTCCAGCCCAGTTTTAGCACATATCCAATTAGGGCCTCACATTTTATGACACCTTAAGTAGATCATCATGTGTTTAAAAATAGAACTGGAGCAAAAACTCACAGGACAGGTAAGCCACAAGGACTGAATTTTTAAACAGCTGTGTGATATATCTGTAGTAAGTATTTTGATACCTCAGACTCTCAGATTCTCCTCCCTGTATCTCTCTCTCAGAATTTTTCCAGTCTAACCCTGCAGTGAAAACAAAGGAATATGAGCATCTGTTGTTGTCACCTGTCATCACTGTGACCATTAATAACTCCTTGCCTAGTCTTGTTTTCTGCAGAGTAGTGGGAAATTGTTCAGACTATTGTGTGTTACTGAACCTTACCCTTAAATTGACTGACAAGAGCACATAGATCTTTAGGTTAATGCAATACCCCCCTCGGCTTCATCCCTCTTCCCTCCTTTGTCTCTCAGATATTTCTGGTCAATTCCTGAGGAGGAGTTTACTTGTGAACCACCTCTCATCACCCGTCACACTCACAAGCTGTGGGTTTTGGAGGGCCAACGAGCAACGCTAAAGTGCCGAGCCATTGGTGACCCTGAGCCAGTAGTCCACTGGGTTTCACCAGATGATCGTATCATTGCAAACTCATCCCGGACCAGCTCCTTCAGCAATGGGACCTTGGACATCTTAGTAACAGTTGCCCGGGATGATGGGGCATACACATGTATTGCAATAAATGCAGCAGGTGAAGCGACTGCTACGGTGGACCTGAAAATAATCCCGCTGCCTCATCGGGGAGGGGCAGGTGGAAACACAGGGAATAACAACGTGAACACCAAGAACAACAGGAACGTGACCAATGGGATTTTACGGACCGATCCAGGCTCCTCGGATATCAGCACAGGGAAAAACGGAGGGATTAACAATGGTGTAGGACGTGGAGGAGAGGTGGAGGATGGGAGAAGAGGTGGAGGGGATGATGAAGAAGATGACAGTGGCAGGGCCTCTGAGGGAGAGAAAGCTGATGGAGGGAGCATGGAGGATGACGAAGGGGACGAAGAGGAAGGGAGGATGGTTGGAGTACAAGGAGTTACGTCAACCTCGGCTCAGGTCCGATGGGATTTGGGGCGTTTGTCTGCAGCTTACGTTGTCTGGATGTATCAGATACAGTACAACTGCACCGCAGACGAGACCCTCATCTACAGGTCAGTTTAACCTTTGCTATATAAAACACCTTACTCACTGTAAAACAATGGTAGCCATTCTACATTTGAAATGTTACTTTTATAGTTGTGTAGATACTTGCCAACATGAATCAGTTATTGTCTTGCTATTGTCCTCTCTATATGCAACCACAAGTCATTTTTTGTCAGTTTATCCCTCCCTGTTTTCATGCAAAAACGCTTAAATATTTATCCATTACAGCATGACACTTCAGTAGTGCAACTGTTCACCTTGTACATGGATGAGTGGGTAGCTCAAGGGAAGGATGACTGGGGAGACAGATGAAGGGATAGAGGGCGAAGGTGGTTAATAATTTATCTCCATCACTGTATGACACAAAAACCCAACAGGTGAACAGTCAGTGCATATGGATGAAAGTAGAATGGGAAGACAAGTGGATGAACATTGAGGGACTAAAAGGGGAGTTTGAGGGAGATTTGTGACAGTGTATTTTGTAACATCTCGAGGCAAGTATAACGTGTCTGACTCTGTACACTATATATATCTGTAGCAACATTTAGTGACATACAGTAGCATGTGCCAGTATTAATGGGCAAGTTTGATAAAGTAACACAGGATCTTGATGCGACATGTCGTTTTTTATTTGAAGTAACACTTAAATCTTCACTGAGTCGTGTCATTTTCCATTTAAAATGAGATCTCCTCACACTTCAGTGTCCAATGTTTACTCACTCACTTTGCTCTCAGAGGCAGAAAAATAATCAAACATTTATAAAGACCAGATTTGAGGTTAAAGGGTGCAACATTCTTTTTGTTGCCACGAATTATTGAAGAGACCACCGCCACACCTTGCCTTATAAGTTTAGGCGACATTTTTGGAAAAACATGAGGTGAAAAATTTATCTGCATACCTAAGAAAGCCTTTGTGAAGCTGCCAGTCTTTGCTCACTGTTTCTATGTGTCACTGTAAGCCAATTTGAATACTGGAGTTGTGGGTCTAGCAAAAGGAGAGAAGTTCTACTACTGCAGAGCCAAAAAGATTAGAAGGATGAACAAATCAAAGCGTTTTTGTAAAACAAACCTTTTCCTTTCTACATGAAAAATGATAGTTTCACACTTTCGTTGCTCACATCATCAATCTGTGATACCCTAACAGGAAAGGGCAAAGATAGGAAGTCTGACTGAAGAGGACAAAAAGGGAGGAAATGAGGCAAACATGCAACAATAAGATGGAGAGACACAGGATAGGCATCTAGTCTGACAACATGTCTCAGATTTAAGCTACCTGGTGTGCTAACATATATAATACTACTACACTGCTCATGAATTATGTCTGCATGTAATCAGAGTTTACTGCCTCTATATTTACAACCATAGACTGATGAAACATTTATGTGTATGGTTGTCACTACAGTATAACACTGGGTGAAACAGTGGGAGAGAGATGGAATAAGACAAGGAGAGACAAGGTTGTGCAGAGACTGCCATCATGGCATTATTTGTGTGTTTGTTTTTGATTTCATTCTGCAATAATGCAGGATTGAATGTGGTTTCCCTATGGTGTTATAAAGATGGTACTAAGCTATAAGTGGTATTGAGAAGGGGTGAAGGGAGCTAACCATATGACAGGAGGAAAGCAGGGGAGACAGACAGATGGAAAGAAGATTGCAAATGTGAAAAACTGTATAGGTATAATCACAAGGATTAAGGGAGCGTAAGGAAAATGGCAGCTAAGGGTGAACGGAAAAAATATTCATGGATAATATTCATGGATGGGGAGGAGAAGCTAATAATTTTGAGTGATGGACAGAGCCAGAGGTGAAGAACGGGTGAATTTTAAGATAAGAATGAGGCCTCTGAGATTTCAGGAGGTGGGGGAAAGGGATTGAGGGAGAAGGGGAAGACAGGAGATAGCTTCTACCCATATCACCATGGGAGAGATTGAGATGAAAGAAGGATGGGTGAAAGGAGAGAGGCTGACAGACAGTGAGGGGGAGAAGAGAGAGGGGTGGGCCCAAATGGCCCTCGAGGAAAAAGCAAGGAAGCGAGGGTGGGGAGGTATTTAAATCCATCATTGGGATAGAGTAAGAGAAAAAATGTGTGTACACAACAGAAATGCACCTGGGTATGGAGGAACGTGGTAGAGTGGTTGTTGGGAGGTCCAATGTAATGAAAGAGAAAGAAGGAGGAGAGAATGCAGCCCTAAGAAATGTGGAATAACAGAGAGATGGGGAAGTAGTCTTTTAAAAAAATAAACAAAAAGGAATAATGTCACAAAGGAGCAGAAAGAAGCGGAACTGGAGTAATAGCAGTGTGATGAAAGCCCTGCAGCGTAGTGATCCACTGCTAAAGAAAGAGTTGGGTGGATCAAAGGATGGATGAGAGGAGGCGAAGAGGTGTCCCACTGAAATGCCACACCAAAACAGAAGAGGGCAGATTTTGTACAGTCCCATGATACATTTGCAGCAATTACACAAGGAGAACTAAAGAAATTATTGAATTTAATGAACTGAATGAGATTTAAGCCCCCTTGCTGATAACCTGCATTACTTCCTCTAAAGAAAATATTTTAATAATTGGGGAGCTGACTTGGAAAAGTGGTGATGGTCTCCAGAAACCAAAGCTTATAACATTAAATTCATCTACAAATTTAGAGAGACAAATAACAGGGATGCCTCAGCTACAACTTCAGTGTTGAAATAACCCTTTGATAAATCTGCAGCAAAAAACAGATACTGACATTGACAAAGGCAGTATTTGTTGCAGAGCTGTATGTATTGGAATTCCTTAAACTGTGCAGCTGTTTCTAACATTACTTGAAATCCCAGTTGCCCTGGCTGAATTTAGCTCTTAAAAACAAAAGGGTGACACAGGTAAAATGCCCTTATCCAATGGAGCAAACTTAAAGGAGATAATGAAATGGCAGCATCAGTAGGGGTGAAGACTTAGCTGTGCAGCCTGAGACAAGAAAATGCTGCTAGACACAAAGAGACTCTCACAGAAACAAAATAACAGAAAGATAAGCAAAAAAGAGCCAAGGCAAGCAGTGTCACAGGAGAGAAGCTGAAATCCAGCAAAGAGGGAGTAAGTGATCTGAAGTTTGACTAAACTCTAAACAAATAACACTGCCATCAAGATAGAGAGTGGGAAAACTGTCTCAGAGGAGAGACAAAGATGTAGTGGCTATCTTAAAGGTGAAATTGAGATACAAACTCTCAACTGAATTGGAAAAGAGAGGAGGAAGCTTCAAAGAGGAGACAAGAAGTCTCAGAGCTTTGGGGGAGAAAGCAGGGAAATCAGTCTAGGAGGACAGATAAAGAGGAAATGGAAGGGGGCAGCATTTGAAAGGAAGCATACCACAATGCAGTGAGGGATTTCCAGTATAGATTTCTATCATGTTATCAGCGTGCCAGTGCCAACCGCAATATCACACCAGCTAGCATGGCTGAGAAAAGAGAGTCAGCCAAAGGGAGTCTGGCTTATGAATTCAAAAGGAGAGAATAGAGGAGTGAGATTTTATGCTGTCAGGGATTTGTGTTCATATTTTGTTGTTGTTGTTGTTGCTGCTGCTGTATGTGTGTTTTGGCAGGTGGAGTAAACATACTAGCCCAGCTGAACTGAGCTGAGGGGGGAGGGAGGAAGACAGAAAGAGAGGAAAACAGAGAGGTTTTCAGAATGGAAGACAAGGAAAGACAAGAGAGAAAACAAAGCAAGAATCTAGGCTCCAACAATTGACAAAAAAGTAAGAGTGGTATATAGCATTTACACAGATAACAGAACAGCAGAGTACATTGTGTGGCTGCCAGATTTAATCATCTTTAAAGGTCAGTTGCATGCTAGACAACACCAGCTTCCATTTTAGCATGGCTTGTCTAATTCTGATGGCGTTTGTGACAGTGCCAGGTGGGATGTCGTCCATGTGGCATCCGCTGGGCACTGCTCACCTTGTCACCCTTAGCTCCCCTGACAACGTCAACTGAGCTTCCTTTCTAGGGCTTTGCCACAATGTTACAGTGCCGCATTTAATTTTAACCAAAGAAAATGTCCTTGATTATTCAAAGTGAGATGGTGTTTGCATATTTTGAGAAGCCCAGAAATAAAATAACCAAGGATTTCCTGATGTTTCCGGATGAATGTGGGAAATTAATAGACTGGCATGTCTTTCTTGCCCACACATGAGTACAGCCTACCTGAAGGACAACGAGCAGGAGAAAAAATGTCCCTCCATGTTAATGAAGCAGCATTTGTAAAGCAACCTCTGCGGTTAGAAAATTCATCATGTCTTTTCAAGAGTTGTACAACAATTTCGCCTTTTACGCAGCCACGCACGGAGGCATGCTGAGAGGTTGAAGGGGTTCTTTTTAAGGACCACAGAACATACATAGATGGACACAGAGCAAAAGCCCATCAGCCTTATAAAACATGCCTCTCTGTGAAGCTGGTAATGTTAAGTTTTTAGTCGTGGCTATGTCAGAAACATATAGAGGGTAAACAATGCCATAGAATTAAGACACAGAATTGAATTATCACCTCTCTGCCAGTCTCAAAAAAAATCATCTTCATTCATCTGACATGAAGTCAATAGCACATCAGAATCAGAATCATACCACCATTCAAAGCTTCACAACAATATTATTACTTGCATTACTTGACTATTTTATTGGAATTGTGTTACCTTGTATAGCATAGGTGTCACTGAGTTCAAATCCTGTGTGGAAACTGAAACTGATAGACATTACCAAATATCTCCAAATTAAATACGATGTAGTTTGTTGCTTTCTATTTTGAGTCTGCTATATGTTTTCAGTGTGTACATGTACCTTTAAAAAACATTGGCAATCTGATGGGATAAAAGTTGTCAATACTTAATGAATCAGTGGTACATGGGGACATTTGTATGACACTTGTATATGTCAGAGCCAAAAGTTTCGTATGAGGTTGTGAAGTCTTGAAGTGTCCAGACAGGAGGAGTGTAAGGGGATTTGACAATTTTCACAATTTCACTCCAGTCGCAACAGGATCAACCTTCCTGCTGGGCACTCAAAGTGTCAAGTTTGGCACAGAACTTAATGGGACCACAAACGATCACAGGGACAGACAGAGGAGGAAGGAGAGAGAATCATGCAGAGTCTAAGAAATAATGAGAATAATGAGAGTCTCAGAAAAGGGACGCAAAGTCAAAAAAGACAGGGTGAGAGTTTGACAGCCACGCTAAAGTAGCATGCTGAGAAATAGACAGATGAGAGCATGGGCAATGAGTCACAAATGAAAAAGGAAATGAAAGGATTAAAGAAGTAAGACCTGAAAATTAGGTGTATGGTAATACCACTCATTTACTGACACTAATTACACACTGTATTTGACTACTATTTGACAAGGAGTACTGAACCAGTCTATAAATACATTTAAAAATATGTGGTACACTGTATGAAACATTTTTTTTTCACTGGAGAAATCAAACATCCAGAGCTGCTTCTGTCATGTATTGGTCAATACAATATTGCAGGGGAAACTGATATCAGCATCCTATTTTAAGTCTGGTATGAGCCTGGTAACTAATACAAGAAATCATACAAGAAACAAGATAAGTGCATCTGCTGAGGCGTGGATAGATAGGGATGTAAGGAGAGATATAACAGTGGGGTAGGGAGGAGGCTTGCAGAGAAGAGAGAGGGAGTAAAGAAGAAAAGAGCAAAGATTTACAAGGCTGAAAGGATGGAGGAAATACAGTAAAGGAGGGAAGGTGGGGACAAAGAGGGGCGACTAAAAAACTAGGTTGAGAGTTACCCAAGGGGAAGATGTAATTGAGTGTTAAACTACTGTCAATACATGTGTCAGCTCACATCAGAGGCAGAGGGAGGAAGGAAAAGAGAATGGGTCAGCACTCAATACATATGTCAGCTTATATCATACTGTAAGGTCAGAGGAAGAGAGGAGATAAGTACGGGAGGTAGAGGGGGACAGACAGTGAGCTTCATACTACCTTTTATCACATGGTAAAAAATGAAATTAGGAGAAAACATGGAGAAAAGATGGAGAAAGACAAATGCTGGGGGATTGGGGAGGAGAAAGAGGTCATAAAAAAAGGAATGGGAATGAGAGAGAAAACAACTGAATCAGGCAGAGCAAGAAAATCAGGCCAAATGAGAGCGAGCCGAGTGAGAAGGGTAGATTAAGGAAAGCGAAAAGACAGAAGGAGGGATGAAACAAAATCTGGAGGGGAGGGGGGAAAAAAAGAGACTGACAGAAAGACAGATAAAGGAAAACAGAAGAAGAGATCAGACTAAATTGAGGGAGACAGCCAACGAGACAGTAAACAGTCCAACAAATCAAGACCAAAAATGGAGGAAAGGGTAAATGAACAAAAGACATGACATGAGAAAAAGAAAACGAGGGCAGTATAGATGTCAGTCAGAAGAGGAGATAATTGCTTTGTTGTTCCTCCTCGTCTTTCTCTCTTTCTCCCTCTCTCTCTCTCTCTCTCTGTGTGCCCAACCTTATCTGGTGTCAGACCACCAGACTTGGTAACACAGATAGAGAGAGAAAAAAAAAGGAGGAAGACATGAGGCAGCATGAGAACAATAGATGAAGAGGGACAGAAGAGAAAGAAAGAAGAGGAAAGGGGGACAGGACTCTACCACTCCACTCCTTTATCCCCTCTGCTATCACTCTTTTCTTGTCCTCTCTCCCCCCTCCCGGGTACTAATAATTACTCGTTTCTGTGTCACCAGCTTGAACAAAGCACTCCCTTGTCTCTTTCCCCCTGCATCTGTGTGTGTTCGTGCCTTTGCAGGGTTTAACCATGATTAGAAGCATGGAGAGGGAGACACACACACTCTTGGCATGTTAGGTGACAGATCGTAATGCATCTGCAAATACGGGGATGGTAATGAAAACAACACCCCCTGCCTCTTCTCCAAAAGTTCAATCTATCAATTCATTTTATTCCAGAGCTGTAGTTCAACTTATATGAGGCACACTTTATATTCATGAGCATATATCGTCTGAAGAAACACTGAGGATTTAGGTTAATATCTTTCCTGTGTCCGGGATGCATAAGCATACCACAGAACTTCATATCTGCATGTACATGTGACAATAGGCATGTAAATATGGTTAAAAATTCATAATGCAGCGAGTTGTAGCGAATCAGCATATCAAAGATGCATGTGTTTGTGAATGTGTCCGGGTCTTCCATGTATATTTCAGTGAATCTGCTTGCCTATTTCTGTCGCTGCCAGCGTGGCAAAAACAACTAGAGAGGTGATTCACGATCTCATAAGGGAGGGATGGTAGGGCGGAGGAGAAGAGTGGTGATACAGGGAGAGGGGGAGAGGAAGAGAGGGAAGATGAGAAATATAAGATGAGGGCAAATGGAGAGGTGGCAGGGAAGAGGAAAGAAGGGCTGGATGAAAGATGAAGAGGATGAGAATGAGGGAAGAGCAGACGGAGATAAAGAGGAAATGATGAGGAGAAGAGAGGAGAAGGAAGAGGGGAGTTAGAGTGACCTTGGATGCTGAATAATGGTACACGGTTATAGCTGTGGCTAATAGAGACATAGTACAGTGACTGCAAAGAGGAGAAAGGCTCGGAGGTCAAGTAGAGCCCAGTGAGAATTGGCTAAGGATTTGTGGTGAGCAGAGCTTATTGGCTGCAGAAATACAGAGGAGGTAAAATAGACAGAGAGAGAGAGAGAGAGAGAGAGAGAGAGAGAGAGAGAGAGAGAGAGAGAAAGCAGGTGAACAGATGAGGAAAGGGAATGAACATAGGTAAAAATGGTAGTCAAATGGTAAAAGGTGCCAACAAAGAGGTTGAACATTGAACAAAAAAAGGTGCACCACTGCAGTTTTAGGTACAGGAAAAGAAAGGATGGGTGATTACAGTGATGAAAAAGGCAGAGGATACTGAGAGATAAGAGGGAGTGACTAATCAGCGAAAAGACAGATATCTGTTCATAAAAGATGGACAGAAAAAGAATAAGGAGGATAGACAAAGGGATGATCAAAAAAGATCTGAAAAGAAGGATAGAGGGAAGAATGGAGGATAGAGGGAATAAAGGTTTGGACACTGAATGGCAGGATTAGAAAAATGACTCAAGGATTCAGTCAAGGTGTGTGCATGTGTGTGAGTGGTGGTCACACAATGGAGGACCCATCAAACAGTTTGATGCTGTGTCCCAATTTATCATACATAGTATACAGTGCAAGAAGCATTCAGCTGTTTTATGTTAATCCACATATATACAATTTCATTTGGTGCAGGGTAATTCATAATGCAACCATATCAGAAAGTAGAAAGGGAATCAGCACAAATGCTGCTTGTATACAGCATCACAGTTTCTTTCCCAGCACCGACTCCAATAAGGCATGCAACAGTACATCGACAATATTAATCAAACTGAGACACTAAGCGACATGGGAAAAGGGGGTAAAGAAAGGACACGGGAAACCAGCATTAACCCGACAGTGAATCAAAGTGAGAGAATGCCCATTTAAATATAACCTTTGTTACAGAGAGCCAGCCCCTCAGCCAAGCATGACTCCCCACAGTGATGGTCAAGTCTCTATGCCTTGCGGGATCTATCAATTATATTCAGACACATAAAAGCTCTAGATGAACTGACACCACTGTAATATTTCTCAGGGCCTTTTATAAGCCTTTAATATGACCAAGGCTTTTTATTCAGAAACAGAGGCAGCAGTAGCGTTATGAGTGCTGCTTCTTGCATATTTCATGTGGGAAATCTGATTGAGCACCCACTGCCTTTACTACTGGACTTTACAGGGGTAATTCGCAATCCTCCGGTGTGACTGATTGCCTAAGACAGGCTGTCATTTTAAGTTTTCATTTCTGAGATATTTGGTTATAATGCTTTGGTTTGGATTTAGTTCTAAGAATGCCTTACTCTTTGCTGTAGGAATATAAAAAGTACTTACTCAAAACCTTAATTGTGCTACTTTCTTCCACAATTTTAGTTATTAGTTTAGTGAAGTTTAGTGCAATAAAGCTTTGCAATAAAGTCAGTGGCCATCATTTCACAGCTACCTGACACCTTGAACAATGAAAATTCTTCAAGGGAATGAATCTGTTAGAGAGGACATTCAAACTGTCTGCAGTCTTATTTTTCTAATGCTTGTTTGGAGTTTTCTGTGATCCAACAAGACAAAATTCATGTTCAGGGTTAGTGTTCACTCTTTGAAAGAAACAGATGACTAATACTCTAGGAAATGAAGCCATGGAAATTGACTGATCATGAAAACGGAGTAATGCATGGATATTGTGTGAATACATGCTTTCACTAAGAACTACTGCACTGAACCAAATAATGAGCCTTTGCCATAGTAACACACACCTGGTCCCAAAGTTACTCCAGCACAGAGAATGAGTTAATTGGCGAATTTGTGACAGTGTTAGAAAGCAATCTATAGCGACCTAATGACCACTGGATAAGGCTGATTTTAATGAGACAGCCCCATGTGTCCATTCAGATTACACTGGGACTTGGAATGTCATACAGTACATTGTAATTCCTTATCAAATCATACTGAGCTTCTGCAGGAAATGAGTTTGGAGGTATTTCTGTGCCAGTCCTTGCTATTCAAATCACTCCAGGCGATTTGCTAAGGCAGCGTAACTGAGTTTGCTACACGCTGTTCTTTGCAAAAAAATACTTTTAATCCTAAATTATACCTGTGCCATAGTTGATGTTCTGAGCATTTGTTCAGAAAATTACAATTTCGTTCACTTTTAAGCCTTGAGAAGACAGTGAAAATCAGTGATCAATATCCCAAATAACCCATAACCCAAATCCATGGGTCTGCCCTGTAGCTTGCCTTGAATATGCCCCTCTTTTGCTTCCCAGCTAACTTGGTATTATTCAAGACAGCTAATCCTCTTATTTCTGTAATGCTGATATAAATATGTTTGTGAGAATCGGTCTGATATCATTTGTTGAATTTGCTTATATAAGTGCAGCTAATAACACCCGATTTAAGATTTAAGAAAAACACAGGTAGGGTAAATAGCTGCTGTCCTTGGTCTCTTTATTTTGAATAAGCAGACTAAGGTTAGGGGGCCTTCTAAAGTTGGTCCCCTGGTATCTCAGACATTTATAGGATGTGGCTCAAGTCTGAGGGGAATCGGAATGGTTAGCAAGAGAAGATACAAATAAGCTCTTTTGATGTAGTGTGAAGAAGGGGTGAAAAAAGGAACTTGGGAGTGCAAATATACAGGCCAGGCAAGAAAAAAAGAAATCACTAACAAAATATTCATAGTAGCAACACAAAAATACACAAATACACACTTGCCCACACAAGAGGGTTGGACAGCAGAGGGCAAAGTCATACCCATCAGCGACAGGCACTTGAGCTGTGCGAGCTGTGCTACAGTCTCCCACACACACACTTTACCCTAGCAGGTCACATACACAAACCCTCTAACACAAAATTACACACAGATTTTCATTCTAGTATGCCACAAATACAAACATATACAACCATGAACACATGCACACAACTCATGTAATGCCTGTGCCCCTCCATTCGTACCACCACCTCTCCTCATTGTTTTTTCCCTCTCTCCGTCTCTCTATCGTTCACCTATCCTCCGTTTGTTAGTTCTAACAGCTGCTCGAACACTTAAAATGAGGACACATTCAAAGCACTTGTCTCTTTATTATCCCATGCAAGCACTCGCTCATTAGACACATACTAGAACACATTTGCAGTCAGAAGACAACAAAACATACCCTCACTTGTGACAATACACATTCATTTATAATCAAAACCACAAAATGTACCAGCTTTACTGCTATAATTGCACTAACCGTTAAACCTAAAATGGCCTCTATTTCCAATGTGAGGTCCCACAAAATGGCTTGACTTTTGCTTCTCGCAGGGATTCTAGTACAAGCACGCACATATACACACACCCCTGCACTCCAAATGAGCAGACAGAGTTCTCTTTTCATGTTCCCTGGGCGCGCTCTCCATCAATAGCCTCATTTTCCCTCTCTCCCCTTACTGCAGTATCCACTCCTGCACTGTTTCCAGCCATCCTTTTACCCCTCCTTTCCTCTGCTTCGTTTCCAGTATCCAAGCCTTTCTCCTTAGTTCCACAGCAGTCTAAATATTCAGGCTACACTTGAAGTTACTGCAGATATTTTACATTTCACTTCACATCCTGTGCACAGTGTGCTTGTTTATTTAACTGGCCTCTTCTTTTTTTCCTCTTTAGAATTCTACCATCAACCAGTGACCGTTTCCTGTTGAAGAATTTGGTTTCCGGTGTGGACTATAACCTCTGCGTGCTGGCCATTTTTGATGACTCCATCACATCATTAGCAGCAACAAAAGTTCTGGGCTGTACCACATTCTCCACCAAGGATGTCTACCCAGCATGCCGCTCTCTCCAAGCTCACTTTCTGGGAGGGACACTTACCATCTTGGTTGGCGGCGTTGTTGTGGTCACCCTACTCGTATTCACTGTGGCACTCATGGTTCGCCACCGTGTTTGCAATCATGGTGACCACATAATATGTCACAACAGCAACACTGAGGCAGGAGGTGGGGCCTGCTGTCAAGGTGGAGGTGTCGGGGGGGGGGACAAAGGGGGAAACAGTAGTGGGTGCTATCAATCAAATGGTTCTGGGGACATGATGATGGTGGTCCTGCCCAACGGTCTGCCTTCTAAAAGAGGAGGGGACAAGGACAAGGAAAAGGACAAGGACAAGGAGAAGGAAGCAGCTGATTCTGCTTCTGCTCTGCCACCAAAACTCCCTCCAAAGCCCAGACCCAAGCCTAAAGTCAACCTGGAGCAGTTTCTTTCAGCTGGGGGGGTAGTTTCCACGACAACGGGGGCAGGCGGAGAGATGGCATTGGTGGTGAGGCAGAGGAAGCTGGACAAGGCACCACCGTACACCCCTGAAAGTGACAGAACTCCCCTCTACTACTCCCCTTCCCCTCCATCCACCCTGCCCCGTCAGTCACACTCCAGGGACCGCCCAAAACCCCGTCTGGAGCGAGAACTGACCAATCGTGCCAGTTTCTCCCTGGCTGCACCCCTGAGAGACTCAGAGTTGTTGGACTGGAGAAACACTCCCCGAGGCAGGGACAAATGGAACTCCTCACAGGCTTATCAGAGTCCTGTATCCCCTCTAAGTCCTGCCTGCAGGACGGTTAGCAAACGGCGGCACTCGCTGGATATGGGCTCCTCTGTAGCCCTAGCGACTGATGCTGCAGCAACTGTTGCCAAGCGCTACGGTGCTGTCAGTTACGCAAAGCGGCTCAGTGTGATCTGGACGAGGCGGAGCCAGTCGCTTCATGGAATGCTGGTGCAGTGCGCCTCGACGACAAGCACAACATCTTCAACAACCAGCGACGAGGGCGAAGGTGGTGGGGGCTTTGGAGCACACTGCGAGTTCCAAAGGGGATATATCCATGCTTATAACACCACCAACTCCAACTCTAACACTGGGATTGCTACTGGCGGGAAAGCGGGCAGTGCAAAAGAGAGGGGGAGGGAGAAAGGGAAGGATGGAAGGAATGTTGAAGAACTGGAGGAAAGCGTTGTGTAGGGGGTAGTTGAAAAAAGAATAAAAAAGTTAAGAGGGATAAAGGGTTCTGTGAGAGGACAGTTTGAATGGGATCTTGATTTGAGGAGGGTAAAGAGGTAGGACAGGGAAGATGAAGTGATTGCAGATGAGGAACAGAAGGTTGAGTTCAGAGCGAGGAAGAAGAATAAAATTGACTTAAGTCTCACTTGTGCAGCTCCTTAATTTGCCCGGGGAGAAGTCGAGAAAAGTGTACCTGGCAGTGAGGTGGAGATTTTTAAGAGGCTCTTTATAACTGACCTGAAGAGTGATGGGTGGAAAAATGTGACAGGAGAAGGGCGTGAGTGGGAGAAACGAAACGGGTTGGCAGTTTTAAAATGGTCATTAAATACTCAAGGCTGAGTTCAAGCTGTATCAGTAAAAAATGACTGATATAAGAAAGAAAAAGTAGAAAAAAAGAAAGTAGTAAAACAAAAACAAAACTCAAAATCTAGGCAAAAAGAGTGACAGTTGTTAGACAAGACAATGGGAGTAGCATATATATAGTCACAAAGAGGGGAAAACATAAATAGAGCAACAGAATGATGGTTACATAGCAGAGACAGAAATGATGTGCGCTCAGAGTGGATTTGCTGTGAAGCCTATACACTAATAGGACCAGACTCTTGCTAACACTTCAACTCCCCAGGGCCCCTGCACCCACACCACCACAAGGATTTACATTGGATCAAAAACGTTGAGAAATATTCTTACTCTGATAAAAATACAACAGTAAAAAAGATTTTGATGACATAGCCCCGCTTTGCTATCTTGTTTTTTTGACTCCAACACTGACAGCCATTTTGAACCTCTTTCCCAAAACATAATGAATGTGACTTTTATGCGTCCTCTGTGGCTGGACAATGATTTTGGCTCGCCGTGCCTGCGGATTATGGGAGCATAAATACCGAGCTGGGTGCATTGGACATGATCAATCGATATGGGCTGGAAAGAGCGAGTGGAGCACAGACATTATTAAAAGAAAGACATCGGGATTACAATGGAGTCGATATGGATTACAGAATGGAGGAGACAGGGGGGTATGATGGAACATGTGCACGTGTGCATTTCTGAGAGACAAGATCATATTGGATGTTGGATAATAATGGACCAAACAAATAATGCTAATGGATGCATAAGTGTGCATGCACTGATGGGTCAGGGACAGGATGTGTGTATGTGTGCCTGTGTGTGTATTTGTGTGCGCACATATGAATGTTTGTGAGGGGCAATCCAGTCAACCAGACTCTGTTAACGTCTGAGAAGGTTTAGTGCTTTCTAGAAATGTTGTAAAAGGAATTAATCAAAACATTTAAGATTACAGGAGATCAAAATGTCCAGCGTGAAGCAAACTGAAAATATGACATTTTCACCAAAACCAGAATAAATCACTATTTTTCAGCAATGTAGCATGTTCAGAAAGCATCAACAATTGAGGGGGAATCAAAATGTCAAATTAATTTTTGTGACTTCAGGTTCTTTTGTGCCACATGGATTCATGTTAAATCCAAACAGCGAATGTTTTCAGAGAGGAACCGCTTTAAAAAACATGAAGCCACTAATGATATAAACTCGTCCTTTGGAAAATTTGTAAAAAAAAAATGGGATGACTGATCCATTGGCACAGACCACAGAGACTCTTAAAACATCTATTAATGAGAAAAAATGAAAAGAGAAAACTTGAAAGTACATATATATAGTATATATATATATATATATAAAATGATGTTACTTGTCGCACCATGTGTTTCTGTTTTCTGGGGAATGATGTTAGGATCAAATACAAAATATAAAATGTGTGATTTTTTGTTTCAAACAAAAAATCTTCATGATTAGAACAGAAAATGTTCATTATGACTAGGCAGAAAAAATAATGTTCAAAATAGATGCTGAAGAAGCACATACAGCACAAAACACACAAACTGGCAAGCACACACACACCAAAATACAGACACACACAAACAAATGCCTATAAAACAGAGCCAATTACATTAATAATAATGACTTTTAAACATTACTGTTGTTTCCTTTCTGTTTTTATTTCATTTTGCCAAAGTAAATATTGTTCTCTGGACTTGATATAAATAATAAAAATTACACGTATGAAACTTGAAAGTTGGACTCAGTAACACAAGGGAGTGATTGTGTGTCGAGTTAATGAGCATGTATGTTTACAAATGTACTTAAAATGTGTTTTGCACAAAGCAGGAAAAGAATTTACAGTAGGACATTATTTGTCTGTGTCAGTGTGGTTTACAACATCACCAAGCCCCAACACCAGATTCAAAGACAATTAAGTTCTATTTAAATCAGCTCTATTAGTCATAAGATATGTAGATATGTATGAATAAAAAAAATCTAGCATTATTGAGAGAGAATTGTGAGGATAATTCAGTCTTGATGAAAATGTTTTGAGCTAAAGGCAAACTTGTGAGTTAAAGATACTTGAATGCATGTCTGTCTGGCAAAAATGAAGTTGTTTACTTGTCAGTCAGTGGAGTTGATTAGGAGGTAAGTAACCCTTCTTGAGGTAATTAAAAACAGCGTATGACAGAGAAAAGGTGAGATGAGAAAAAACTGTGCATAAAAGAGCAGCAAACAGAGAGAAAGAGGGAGATCAAGAGTCCCGGGAACAGATGGAAATGCATTTAGAAAGACAAAAAGATATGAGTAAACAAAAGACTTCCCAACAGATCTGATTTGACACAGAATAGGAAAGAGAGCCCAAGTGACAACAAACAGATTGAAAAAGATTGAAGAGAACTAAAAGTTGTCAAACTAATGGATCATGATTCTGATGCTTTGTTATTATCAACCTAATCCTGCTGGTTTCCGACAGTCTAATGGAAGACATTACAAGACCCTTTCGCTGATACCTGCAGCTCAGTTTAACACTAATTTAGCAGCAAAGCAAAGCAAAGCTGGCAGCAATCTGCAACTCAACATAGCTAATTAAACTTCTAAAAATACAAATGAGCAGAAGAAAAGACAACAGTAAATTGGAAACATGTACCACCAAACCAAAACATTCATTCATTTATCCATTTTCTTTATCCAGGTCATGGCACCACAGGCAACGCAAGGTAGCCCAGACCTCTTTCTCAACAGCCACATCATCTAGTTGCTTCTGGTTGCCAACCAGAATACCTCCACTGGGAGGTGCATGGGATGCAGAAACCAAAACGATAAGCTGAAAAGGGATTAATGCTGCACAGAGCTGCAGGCTTGAGTGTTATTTCTCAGTTGGATCAGCAATAGTAGTGACCATTTCACATTACAGACAGTAATTTGATTTAATACCTAAAGTAGTGCTTGTAGAAAATAAAGTCTAAAATCTGTGAAAAGAGAGAGCTGGACAGAGATCTTTTTTTTTATTTCCCTCCATCTCACTCGATTGTTTCTTCTACTTCTCTTGCATGTTTTCATTTTCTATCAAATCCTTTGCAGATGCTGCTACAGTGTGTGAAAGTTGTAGAGAGAGTGCAAGAGAGACAGAGATGTAAGAATGCTGACACACCTAGAGATGGACAAATAGATGATGATGAGCAAGGGAAAAAGGCAAAGAAGAGAGGGCAGGGAGAGGTCATTGTGTTTAGCTGTCAGTGTTTAGCTTTCAGTGTGTGCTTGTGTGTGTGTGTGTGTGTGTGTGTGTGTGTGTGTGTGTGTGTGTGTGTGTGTGTGTGTGTGTGTGTGTGTGTATTCCCATGTGTGCCTCTGCACATATCCATGGCTGAATGGATGCTCCTTTCCAAATGTGTGTGTGAGAGACAGAAAACAAACACCATGTGTTGAGTGTGTGTACTGGTGTTATTTCTGTCACAAAAGTACTTTGCCACAATTTAGTACTAGGCAGATAAAAGATCCTTTAACCACAGAGGGATCAAATGAGACTGGTTAACTTGTGTGCCTGTGTGCAAGCGTGTGTGTGTTGAACATGTGAAAAGAGTTAATATGTTCTCTTGCCTTGTGAGCTTCAGACACCAGACGTCACCTGAGTGGCAGACAGTGTTCTAATTTGAGACCATCAACAGTGACATGAGGAAGAGAAAGAAAGGGGGAGAGAGGGAGAGGGAGACAGAGAGAGAGAGCGCGTGAGATAGAGAGAGAGTGAGCGTGTGTGTGGTGTGTGTGTGTGTGTGTGTGTGTGTGTGTGTGGTGTGTGTGTGTGTGTGTGTGTGTGTGTGTGTGTGTGTGTGTGTGTGTCAGACTCCAGGTTAGAGGGCAATTTGATTTCAAACTCATAAGTGGCCACATTAAAGGCTACAGTCACCTTTTAGAAAAGGAGAGTCAGTGTATATGCATCGGTCTGTGTTTGTAAGTCCGTGCATGTATGGTGTGTGTGTGTGTGTGTGTGTGTGTGTGTGTGTGTGTGTGTGTGTGTACTTTCGTGTGACAGACAGGAACAACACAGCACAGAACACTACCCCTCCCCCTGCTTTCTTTGCCAAAGGCAAAACCCTGGCCCAATTTGACTAATTAAAAAAATGCTGAGTAATGTGCAAACACACATCCACACAAAAGCTCACCTTTTAACACACACATTCACAAATGTGCATATATATGCACTACAGGATAACCTTGAGGCAGTGAGGTTTGCATGTTTCTGTGTGCACGTGTTGTGTATATATGTATGTGTCTTGAAAGGCCATGCCTGCTTTTAAACAAACTTCCTCTGACATTTGCAGTTATGATCAAGGTATGATGCATTTGCCTGCAGTGAGCTGAGTAACTGCTGACTTGGGATGCATCAGGACTCAGCACCTCCTGTGCTAAAAACCAGCTGGACCAGTTCTGCAACATACTGAACTGTGCCATGATAGAGGCAATACAGAGACCATTCTAACCAGCTCTGTACCACAGGCAGAAGTACCAAGATTATCGCAACAAATAATTACAAACCAATGATATTTCCATGGCAACTGTGTGGATGTGTCACCAGTGTAGAGTCTGAAATTATTAGCTGAACTCTTTTGATACAGGCCTTAAAGCAGCACACTAGATGAAAAATACAAAGAGCTGAACAGACCTCAGTTCAAAAAGATAATCCCAGGGTCCTTTTAAAACATGACTCAACCTTCTATATCTTGGCCAATTGAATTGATTAAATTAGTGCAGACATTATACTGTAACTTGCAAGGACATAACTCTTTTGAGAAAAGTAGTGATATTGTAAAGGAGTATTAGTGGGAATATATAACAAGAGGACACAGCTCAAGCTCTCATGTTCAATGCTCTGATGCTCAGAAAGAACAAAATCTTTCCATCTCCATCTCTCGCCCAAAGTCAGCTGGCACCAGCCACCCATAGGCAAGAGAAGGCACATGTCGAAAACATACATTCGTTTCTATTTATATCATTATGTGTTTAGAAGAACTATAAACTCTCCAAAGACAGAGTGGCAGTAGGAATCACATGGTGCTTCACATCTCATCACCTTAAATGAAAGTAGTGTGACAGTGGCAAAGTTATTGTTTAACTCACAGCAACAAATAATATATGAAACAAAAATGATTTTGGTTCAGAGGCTAAAAATAAGCAAATTGGTTAAAGAAAAAAACTTTACTTTTTGAGTATAAAACAATTTTACATGTGACTTTCTGATACTACATGAATATTATTGATTATTTTATCATATGTGCATGTCATTTGGTTACATGTACACTACAGCTATGCAATTTTATCCTGTCACTTTGAGATTCAGGAACACCGCAGAAAACCTTTACAGTAAATCTAAAGATTCCACTTTCATATTTTTGCCTGAATGATGAAATGCCACTTTAGCTGCAGCTCTGACTTTCTAGGTCCCGCTACAAGTTAATGAACCATCATATACCTCTATCACTTGGCCTGAATATTCAAGGTTGATGACAATGATGGTAATGTAGTGTCATTTTGACAGGACACTAACCTGAACATTTAGCATATAGAATCTATAATCATCCAGACACTAATCTCTGTTTCTATCAGGTATTTAATTATTCTTTTTGTTTGCGATTATGGTTAACAAGGCCCAGGGGAAATGAGGCTTGAATGACAACTACAAATCATCAGGAGAGCTAATAATGAATGGTTGGTGGCTGCACAATGCTCTCATTGAGCATGTATAACAGTGTAAATCTAAGTGAATTATTACCTACACATTACATGACGGGATTCTCTGAGGTTACCCATGCAATACTTCAAAGCATTCACAAACTTTAAACTGTATAGATCAGATCAGTGGGAGTGAAGACATACTCAAAGTGTTTCTGTTAATCATGAATTGAGTGCATCACTGTTTCATAGTCAACTCATTGCAGCAGGGAGAAGCTGACAGAGAAAAACAAAGGAGATGAGGAGATAGAAGTAGTGAGATAGCAGGAGAGAGGTAGATAAAAAGATTGATTGGACATATAAGAGCAAAGAGGAGGAGAGAGATGGGAGTTGCAGCAAATAGAGAGATCAATGGAGGAAGTGAGAAAGAGAACAGGAGTACTACAGCACAATGATTTGCGTTATCTAAATACATGATACAGAGAAACAGTTTTTAAAAAATCTTTTTTTGGTTACCAGAACTGCTGACAGATACCAAACAGGAAACAAGCCTCCAGTTGGTGTAAAATTGATACCTTCAAGTTAGGGTTTACTGGAAATGTGCTGAATTTTGATAAACACCAGCACTACTGATACCACAGGCTTGAGACAAACACCAACAGTCTCCGCTGGAGTGTGTTTAATTACGCCAAGGTAGCAGAGTTAATTTGATAATGACATGCTACACAGAGCACATTTAAAGGAACAGATGCGAGAAGAGATAAAAGAGAAAGAGAGATGACAGAGGAGAGAAAGGAGACAGACAAAGGAGGAGAAACAATGCTCAAACTACAGGAGTGCTAAAATGATAGAAGACTGAGCTTCCTGCAAGGCTTTACCTTCATGCTTCATTTCCTTTCTTTTCTCTCTCTCTCTCTCTGCCTTCCTCACTGTCTCTCCGCAATCTTTAATTTAACCTATCTAATTTGCTCTCCCCTTCACCTCTACTGACTTCTCATTCAATGCTCTGTTCACTGCATTCACTCCTAATCTCCACTTCTCTCTGACCTCCCTCCTCTCTCATGCTCCTTTGCTCGTATCACTTATTGTTGTGCCAGTTCAGTCTAGCTGTCTCTCACTCATTTTATTCTGCTCTCCTGACTTTAAGAAAATATTTTTTGGCTCTGTGTCAGTCTCCCTTGAAGAATATTAACTTGCTCTCTTTCTCCTCATGCCCTTTCCTTCCTTTGGCTTTTTTTTAATGTAGAATTTTAATATGCTTCTTTACTGTCACTCCCACCTCTGGCTTACCACATCAGCACCACCCTACCTACCCACTCATATGCTTTAATATTAAAATTCCTCTCTCTACTTTTATTATTTCACCCAGATATATTTTGGCATTTCACCTTTGCCCCTCTGTCCTTGTCTCCATCCATTTTATTCTTTCGATTCTTTGTTTCCTTTCCTCCCCACTTTTGCCCTTTCTTTTTAAATTCCCCTTTCTCAGTCTCAGCAGCTGTATTTAAAAACAGTGTGCAGTGAGTTATTTACTATGTACATGAGTGCATGCATGCAATGAGAAATGGACTAAAAAAAAGCTACAAATCCACATTAGTGAGGGCTTTTTAATGAGTTAGTATATATTCATTTGAAGATTAGAAAGCTTTAAATTTAAGAAAAATTCTAATTTAATGAAAAGATTTTGAAATCTGGGATACTACTTTCACTGTATACAGAAAAACAAGATCTCTTCCATTTAGCAGATCTCTCCTTCACTTCTGTCCTCATTCTTGTGTCATCGTTCACACATTTTCCTCTCCTCTCCCTCTTCTGCCTACTGCTCATTCAAGCCAAGTGAGAGGACATTTTAATCAGATGACTATGATTACCTCTCCCTTCCCCCCTGTTGTCTCAATGAGGAAAATCCCCTCCTTATCCTCTATCTTTTTTCACTTCCTGTTCACATCTTCTATGATCTGTTTTAAACCATGAGATAAAATTTTACTTCTATTGTTCTATGTTTCCTTTGACAAGCTCAGATGTGGGAATTGGGAACCAACATGTTCGTCCTATTGCAAAAAAAAAAAAAAAAAAAAAAAAAAAAAAAAAAACTGACAGTCAGGAACAGAACAGGATGCCTTTATCCAGTGTACCCTGCACCATTATGAGCACACATGTATTTTTTTTTTTTATCCTAGTTGGAACAGAGCCCTCCGGCAGTATTGGTGTCACCTTATCCTTCTAACCCAGCTATTGAGCTACACAAGGAATGAGACCCCTGACCACAGCAGTGTCAGTAAATGTTTTATCAATTGAGGTACATGAGGTGACATGTCTTTCACACAGTTGAATGGACAGGCTCAGTTGGAGATTTGGAGTGGCCTACTACTGAAAGAATACAAACTTGGTGTTCACAAAATGTTAGGCCTCATTCATGATGTGTTTGTGTACACGGCTTGAATTTAGACTTGCTGCTACCACTCAATACCACACTGCTAAAGGCAGAGTTGTTTACAGTCCAGTAAACCAAACAAAACCAAAACAATGAGCTAAACAAGGCTGAAAAGTTCCACAAAGCTGAGAGAAACTGTGAAGTCAGGTAATAATCATCTATGTGATTTCCATTACTTATTGTTATTTGATCACTTGTTCATTAAAAAAAACAATATTGATTAAAATAAAGCTTTGCTACAGTTTGCTGCAGTTTAAGGATGTAATCTAGTGTTGGCAGATCAGCCGACAAACGGTTTCTAATTTTAAATCAAGCCTATTCTTTTTATCTTCCAACACTAAGACATATTCTGCAGTATTAATCTCTAAAAAGACACTTGTTCCTCTTGGGCTGTTACTCTCCTGTTCAATCTTAAAATAAATAAATAAATAAATTTTATTTGCCCAGTCTCAGTTGCCTCACTTCAGAGCTTCTTGGAAGTCCTTTCCTCACTCTCTGAAATGCCGGCTCTCTCCATCTTGCAGTTTATCCAATTTCTGTCCCTTTCTCCATTTCACATCTTCAGGACTTGCTCTGGATGGTCTTACGAGTGCAGCTGTTTCCTCTCACTCCCTCCCTCAATCTCTTTCACCTCTGCCAATTTCCTTCATTTAACTTGTGTCTTCCTTTTGCAACTGAGGGAGCACATCACTTAACTGATAGCCTCTCTTAAAAACTTGAGGAAGTTTCATTCTCTGCTTCTCCACAATCTCTTTTCTGTTCACCCCTTCACCTGTGTATCACTGATGTTTCTTCAGTACGCTCCATTTTGTTTCCCCTCACTTTTTTATTTCTGACATTTCTTCTTTTCTCATATTTTGTCCCAGATGTGATTTTGCCATTTCCCTCCTTTTTCTTCTACTTCACCACAGGGCCTCTCCTGCTCATCATTACCTCCCTCAACATCCAGCCCAGTGCCCATCTCTTCTTCACTTTTCCCCTGGAACAAGGAAGGAAAGTGAAGCTTCCTGTCCTCTTTTCATCATTTTTCACTCCTCATTCTCTTTTTTTAACCTTGGTGTGGCAATGCTACCACTTTCCCCTCCAACTCATCATCCCTGCGGGCTCCCATCAGACTCCTGATCAGAAGGAAGGAGTGAAATCTTGTAACTCTTCTCATCTTGAGACATTCCACAGTTTCTTTTCTGAGAGGGTGATGGTAGGAGATCATCATGTGTGTACATGTGTGAGAGACAGCAGCAGAGAAAGAAACTGATACAGTGGGGTGTCATCTTTTATGCTTTCTGGCTGTTTTCTAGAGAGCAAGCAACAGGGGACGACAGGAATAGGCAGCAAGAAAAGAAAGCAAAAGAGATGAGAAACAGGCAAAGAGAGACAAAAAAGAGTAAGAATGTGAAAGATAAATGTCAATGAAAGATCTAAAGTAGAAAAGTAGAAAAGGACAACAATAAATACTTGGGCATCTGTGATGAAATGATGGAACTTGTAGACCCCCTGTATTTCTAGTGTTTACCTCTGACACTATTTCCATATTAAAGCTTACACATTTAACAATGCTTGTTAAATGACTACTACAAACATGCAAGCTCATACTGAGCTCTGCTAATAAACACAATTCTATACAAGATGCTTACATTTGCCTTTTGTGGCTGCTCAATTAGGGAGGCTAAAACCCCACAAATCCACTCCCATCTCTGAACCAACACTACTTACAAATATTGAAAACCTAAGAGAGTTGTATGTAAATTTCCAAAATACCTATGCTCAATTAGCGATGCAAACAGTTACAAATTTGTTGACAAATCTCTCAATGCTCAAACACTTCCTTCTTTCCTTGTGGAGGGAAGAAGCGACTGTGACGCTCTAGGATTTAGCTGCAAAATATAATGTAACAGCAAATACAATCCAACTCTTGCCCCTGGCCCTCCTTCTTATGATTAGAGTATAACTGGGACCTGAAGTCAGATTAAAAAAACACCCACCCAGTCACAAAGGTTCCTGAAGTTATACACTACAATCACTGTAAGGAGTGAATTTGGTTTGGAGCACTCAGTGTAAGCAACACAGCTTTACAGCCATTGGGAATTTCAGCTGAGCTGTAATTGGGACCAACCACTGAGAGAGTGTCTTTTTAGCTTTGCAGTTGACAGCACCAGCCAGTAAGCAATTTAACCTTGCTCCTTATCTAGCCTAAATTACCTAAAGGCCAAATACTGCAGGAGATTATTACTATGAAATATTCAGTGTTTTGTTGCTGGTGGATATTTCAGACCTTGGTGTGTTGTTTTGTTGTCAGTGCTAAATGCACTGTTCTTCATTTAGTGGAGTCTGCTGAAATATGTTTATCATCATCCTAAGTATCAAAAGATCACAACAGAAATGTACTATAGGAGATTGGAATCAAAGCTCTCCTGTAAATACAATATTTAATCCGGTTCTAAGTTTTATCGTTCATGTTTTGACCCAACAGAGGCCTTCCTCAGGCAATTAATTTAAATTTAGTTTAATTCTGCTTTTTGCTTGACACTGTAAATAAAACTTAGCACTAATCCCAATAGCTTTTTGTTGATGTGTGCATGAATAAGATATTATAATTTTAAAAAATATATGAAAAAGATCCCATGAGGTATACTGTTCTCTAATGCACACCAAAACTTTGAGGCTGTCAAAAACATTTGTTTAGTCAGCTGGCACCAATTAGATCTAAACTGAAGTCCAACTTTAATTTTAATGTGACTGCAGAAAGTGAAACTCTCAACTGTCGTAAAAAGTAGATACATTTTGTTATCCTGTTCCTTAAAAAGAAAAAAATGAAAATAGATTCCCAAGTCTTATCGGCTGACACAATACACTGTCATTCACATCTCTTGAGGTAATGGTTATATAAACAATATCTGCAGCTATGTGGGTTGCATATTGTCATTTGTTGCATCTTAAGCCACAGCTTAGCTTGTGGTTGTTTAAGATCAAAGTGCTGTCAAACATCCGCAGCGCTGAGACTACAAATGGAACACTGAGGCTTTAACAATGTCCCATTGCTTGCCAGCACCAGCACAAAGATACTGAGGAAAATGTATTATTTTCAAGAAAAATTCAGAGTTTAACAGGATACAGAGATGTCAGACCTCGGCACATTTCACAGCACTCTTCTCAAGAAACACCATCACTTGCTACAATAAAACAGTTTGCTATGTGAAGAAAAATACAACTCAACTTGGAACTTGTACAGTTTGTCTTTTAGACTGTAAGAAATTACAAGGTGTCCTGCTATCATTGCACAAAAACATATTCAAAATATTGGCTCAAGTTTCTACAGACTTTAAAATCTGAATCTGAAAAGACAAAAATAAATATTACAATAATTATGCCCCTCAGAACAGAAATGTTTGATGCTGTGCTTCCTCTCCCTGAAAATATGCAGCATGCTGGAAGTCCTACCTATTCAAAAACATTTTGAGAAGTCATTGATTGCTATTTGATCACATTCATACTCAAAAACAGTGCTCAGAACACTTGTTTTATTTTAGAGAAAATGTCACCAGCCTACAGCGACAATTTGTAGATGACTCAGCTCGAGTCATTGGACAAAGAAATAATGAATCACAAAGGCATTTTGCAGTGACCTTATGCTTTCTTAGTTATTATGATGATACTGGCTTTCATCACATGTACAAGTTGTGAATGATAAAATATTTATTCTGTAACTGAAAACAGATGTCACAGTTTGCTCCAATCTGTGCATCTGGGTAGTGGTGCTCTATTCGATGACACAATGCATCAGCTCTGACAAATGGAAAGATGTTCACTCTTAGAGGAGGGCAAATACTTCTCGTTAGTGATTTCATTTTTAAGTTTAGAACAAGACAGTTGGTGGACATTCATCTAAAGCGTCATAAAAGGATGGGAATCAAACCCTTAAACATTACAGTGTTTGTGCTAGCTAAGGAAAAACAGAATAAAAACTTTGCCACCTACATACACACACTAGCAATTGCCATAAAACATGAAGCCTTTTGCTCAAAGTAAACAGCATGACTCAACCCTAGCATGTCTCTCGCCTGCTGGTCTGCTGCTCGTAATCCCACAATTAATAGTGCAATGCACAAACTGCAGTGAACTGTGGGTCATTAAACATCTGCAGGGTTTTTCATTCTACAAAGGACAGCAACAAGGTCCACACACACACTTCACCTTCATAACCTTGCAAGCGTTGCTTTCCTCCCACAAAACCATTGACCCTGTCCCTTCTGTGTACTTGGGGTTTGCTCTTGCTGGATTTGAACACTGATATTATTGAGTCTTATTAAATGTAACTGAATTCTTCAACCACACAGATGGCCACTCCAGTGCTTCAGCAATGAATGTGCTGCACAAGTGTACAATTATTCAAATAAGTATATATACACACAATATGCAGACACAAATGAAGAAGTGCAACATGCAAACATGACATTTGTGAACATCAGTCACACATAAGGCGGGGAAAGATCAGTCAAACTCAACTACCCACTACCCTGCACGCCCACACACAAACTTAGAGGTCTAAGGATATTATTAGCATAAGAAAATCTTAGTGGCAATAGAAAAGTATCCTTAATTTGCACAGTTAATTACGAAAATAAATAGCAATCAAAGAATAGAATATAGTGAGATTGAGAATCAGAAATGATTGAGCCCAATAAATAAAAAGGTACATAATAACTGGAGAAAGCTTTGCCAGTGAATGACAGGACAATAAAACGAGAATAGGAGAAACAAAGACAAAACAAACAGGTTGACAGTTTCATTGCACAGCCCTTTATCTGCATGCACACAGTCACTTTTATGGTAGTTCAAGTGTATTTTAAATGGAATAATCCCCAACAGTGTCACCAACACTGTGCTGCACACCACCCAAATATCACCGCTTGACCAATTTCATTACACAGTCCACCACTATGCCGGGATGTTCATTGTAGTCTTAAAAAGTCCTGACTGAACATAATTTTCCCCTTAAAGAGCCTCAAAGGAACGAACAAAAAGAGAAAATTTGTACTGAGGACCTTTAACCATGTCTACAATATCCTGTCTTCTCTAAGACTTTACAGACCATACAGGACCTGTGTGGCCTGTTCCCAAATTTTAAACCTATTATGTGTTATACGAGGTGAAGTTATTGCTATGTGTCAACTGAAAAACATACGCTAGTCAAGAAGAATGACAGCTACAATCATTAACTCTCCAAATGTAAAGCTAGGAAATGAATCGATATTTTAATCAATTTTATGATATAAGATTCAATACATCTTGGGTTTTTTATTCCAATACTGAGATATATTTTGAATGTTCAAGTCTACAACATTGCATTAAAGCTAAATAATAGAATTTTCTGAGTTTTTGTGCAATAAGCTGGCAACTAAGAGTATATTTCTAGAATGATTCCAACATTCCATATACTTTTATAGATTTGTGGTAGTAACACTAATCTCTACATGACATAAACAGAAACATTAGGATTCATTACAAAAATGTGGTTTTAATAATTAGACAACTGTGTGACATACTGTACACAATCTTTATGCTAGGAGTTTCTAAAGTCTAAAGCAGTGAACCATTTTTAAACCACTTTCATCTCCGAGCTAAATACCACATTAGGTGGGCATGACGATCACAAAAGCCAGACCACTGAGCAAAGAAGAAAGCCAGAATGGTTAGATAAGTTCCCTTTCACCGTTTATCCTATATCTGGACAGCTTAACAGACAAAGCTGGTGAATGTTTTCAAAGCACAATGTGTTGCCAAAGCAGTGGTGGACTGGTGCAAATGAAAGTAATCAGGATATTACTATGTTGTGGCTGCGATGCCATTAAATTAAACCATATATTATGTTTGCAAACAGCTGTGGTGCTTACATGCAGGAAATTTCTGTGAATGGCATAAGTTGATTTTGATGTCAGTATTGTGGTGTGCTTGTGCATAGTCATTTATGCAAGAAATACTAGATCAATTACTGATCAATTACATAGCTTGTCTATAGCCCCTTAAGTGGTCCCAAACCTCTTAGATATAGGTTGGTTATAACACACCACAGTTACATAAAGTGTTTTTCCTTCAACAGAAAGGAAAAAACATTTAAGACATTTGTAAGTAAAAAATATAGAAAATAAGACCACATCAAAATAAAACAAGGAGAAGAGGGGACGAGGGGAGCAGGAAAGAAAGGTGGGTGAAAAAAAGATATAGGTGAAAAAAAAAACTAGATCATGCAGTTAACAGTCACCTCCTGTCTTCATCCTCATTGTTGCCAACCCCACCATCTCCCTTATTGCTCTCCTGAGTTGAAAGAATTTGTTTTCTCAGCAGCAGCACTGAGCATTAAGCTCAAATTCATTGTCTACTTGAAATGAGACAAATCCCCTTATTCTCTCACAAAGACACACACTATCACACATATGCGGACACAAAGACATGGAAATACACACCTTATTACTTAAATCTTTGAGAATAAAAAGTGTGGATTCACTAAACAACAATCTACCCTCGCTTTTCTATCGATCTGAACACTATTTATGCATCTTCTCTTTCACTCCTGCTGTCTTTCACTCAGCCCCTCCCTCGCTCCAATTTCTTCAATACCAGGAGCCACATTACAGAGTGAAACGCAAACTGCCAATCCTATCTTAGCAGAGGAAAACAGATAAGAAAATGCCACGTTGCCTTTAGAGAGGCATATCCAAAATCCATCATCATTTCCTATCAGAACTACCAGGCTTATCTTATTTTTTGGGTCTGTCATCAAACAACTGAATACAACAAACAGTTATTCTACATTTTAATGTTTGTAGAGAGTGGCTGAGATTTGGAGCCTGCATCAAATTCTGTTTTAATTGACAATTAATGAATCCAGACATTAGCCGATCCAAACACCTGGCTAAGGGCAAGCCATAGTTAAACTCATTAGAATTAGAATTAGAAAAGAGACTTTTGTTCTCAATCAGTCATTAAAGCAGCCAAAACACAAGGCACTCACCCAAGCTAATTTCTCTCTCTCTCTTCATCCCTCCTTCTCTTGTAGCACTTTTAAATTGTTGGCCAGCCCTCTCAGTAGCACTCTTTCCCCTGTTTATTTTTCTTCATGATGTTTTTTTCTCAAACTTTCCCTCTCATTCATTCTTTTTTTTCTATCTTCCCTTACCTGCCATTAGCGACTGAGAGATTTATTTTTTAAATGCTGTCCAAGTAGCTCAAACCAGTCACCTGCTTTCCAGACACAAACAAGTTCAACCAGTAACTCTCTGGACATTGTGTTTGTCTCTCATGCTGGATTTTCTGTCACTGAAAATCCCACTCAGGTTATCCACACATGCTGCAGTAGTTTACACATTGTGTTTGTGCTGATCTTTTCCAGATCTGAACAGCATCCATCTTTGTGTTGTTAATCAGTTCATTTGGATGGAAACATCTTGTTTGATTTGTTGAAATATTTAACAACCCATGGAAAACCCAATCAACAATGAATATTTTTCTAAAGTGTCTAGCAAAGACATCTTTGGTTATTCAGGCAGAACATTTGATCCCTGATGAATATATGAGGCACGCTGCCAAAAATCTGAATGAAGTGTTGCTTAGGCCAAAAAATACAGATACCTTAAGTCCAGCATTGCTCTCAGACTCATTGTAATTCAATTAGATCATATAAATCAATTTAAATGTTTTTCCAGTCTCTTGACAGGAGAGCAAAGTACTTATCCAATTATCTCTGTAAGGATGATTTCAGTTCTTTGACAGACAGCTAAGTGACAGCTTCTGCAAAAAAAGGATACCTCAGACCATTTTTGAGAACATTTTCCATTTCACATTTCAGGCATTTACCTGATGCTCTTATCCAAAGCCACTTAGAGTGAAGGCAGTGGTAGAATAAGCTTCAGTTCCTAGATCACCAACATTACCAGGAAAAAAAACATATTTCAAAATGAAGGTAAAAGGGAGATTTTTTTTTAAAGTTAAGAGCAAATTAGAGTGAGCTGAGGCGGAAGATGAAGAGAGGGAATAAGATTCAGTGTAGAGAAGGTGATTTGAGGTACTTCTTGAAGGAATGGGTTTTCAGCTTATAACTGTGGATGGGGAATGACTCTGCTTTTCTGACCAGCGGCAAAGTCATTCCACTTTTTGGCTTTTGTGCTGATTCATTGTGGCCCACAGGCTTCCAGTCTGTAAAAACCCCTGAAATTCATAATTGTAAATAATCCCATGCCATACTCTGTGCTACAGTGTCACATTTCCTTTAACACAGCTGCGTCCTGAAGCCTCGGAGGAATACACTAACTCTTCAGCAAATAAGTTCTTTGATCAAGGGGCTGCTGTGTGAAATGCAGACTAGCGCTCATTTCCTGTACTCAAAACAGCCCATTTGCACAGCAGGCAACATAAAACCGCAGCAAATATACTGTATACTGTAGACCCTTGTACCCTTCCCTTAGCACCACTATCAGTACAAATTCTCCCCTTGCGCCCCAAGAAATGTTGAAATTAAACTTTCAATGTTGTAAAGCAGAACGGCCTTCAAATTTGTTGACTGACTATCATGATATTTGCTGAGCATTTTCACAGAAAAAAACCTTTTGAAATAGGTGAACCACGACCTGCTCTCTAGTGGTCTCTTGTAGTTTTAATTTTACATATTCAGCATAAAATGGCTCTAAAAGCAGCAAATTGTTCAACATTTTGTTTTATTTCGTTCAACAGTTTCAGACTGTAAGCTCAATGAATGATGCAGCCTCAAGGGGCCGCTACCAGGGTTTTAGACTTTTTAGTCGTGCTATTTTCTTTCCCTCTCTCAGTCCATATCGATCTACTAGCAGTCTAGACTTTGTGATGAAATGCCACTCTGAAAGGCTTTGTCCAAGACAGCTGTAAACATGTCACCTCTGCCGGCCTTCTGGCTCTGTAGGGCCTCAACAAGGTCTTTTTAAATGTCTAAACTGGAGGGCTGTTAAGGGCAAGGGTAGTTTTACAGCCAACAAGAACATTACAACACCACTTTGGCTCAAAAATTACATCAAGTAACTTCACTCTCTTCTTTTCATGTCTAACGTATTTATGTGAAATTGTAGGGGAAGGCTGGAATGCACTATAATTTTACCAAAGTGTGCACATACATGCTTCTAGAATTTGGAAGAAGGGTAATTGTACTGTGGCACTGAGCTTGACACTTAGCACTGTCAGTGGAAGGAAGAACAACAACAGAGAGGCCGAATAGAAGAGAAGGATGTGGTTGGTTTTACAGAATGTATTGATGAACTGTACTGAACAGTTAACAAAGCATACATCATTTAGCCTTACGAGCAAAACAGACACTTTCAGACAAACACTGAGAGAGTGCAAGCTTGTAATGGAATTTTATATTAGCGAGAGCACAGTGAGAGCAGGTATACCTCAGGCTCAGTCTGATAAAAAAAAACTTTAACATTAAAACTGTCAGTGCTGCTGGGTTGCCAGATGTTGCAGCAGAAACAAGCAAACCCAGCTGTCAAATAACCAGCAGAACTCATAAGGAGGTATGATGGCATTTTTAGTGTAAAAAAAAAAATACCTCGAGCTCCAGTATTTCTGGTACATAAAAAAAAGGAAACTGTTCTGCTTTTAATGAGCAAAACTGGCAGCTCTGACACATCGCATTTGCCTCCAAAGTTTCAACGCATTTTTAAGGCATTTGAAAAAACAGATGCATTCACAGGTGTAGTCATCACATTTTACTTTACGTAACAATAAACTACTGCTGCATTTAATGCTGCCCTGAAGAGGAACTGTTTGGAAAGCATTTCAGTCTCTTTGTGAGTGTGACTGGAATAATCAGGTGACCAGCCGGTCGAGAGAAATCGAGTTCTGTGTTCCATTCTGCCCATTCAATTAAAATTGAAAATGTCTGAGAAAGGAACAGAAGCCCCTGGGAAAGGGCAGATGTGTGGCCACCACAGTTGCACTGCAGTGATTCAGCTGCTACAAAGAAATCTTGCATTCACAATGTGAGAAAAATAATTAACAAATGACTGGAAGTGACAGAGGAGACTTCTCATCAACAACTGACAAAGTTGGGTCTCAATTTCCATTTTTATGTTTCAGTGAGAAGCAAGTTTGGAACCGTTCAAAGCTGCTGTGTTCTTTAAAAACTCTCAATTAAAGAACTGAGAGAATAAACACCTAAAACCCAAGGCTTAGCGAATGACTGCATCAATTATTAGGTAAGATAAGCTGCATTTGTTTATTTTCAATTAACACAATCTACTAGTGTGACCTAAGACACCAGAATGAGGATACCAATGTGTAACTCTGAAAGAACATGAATATGACTGTTTATTCAATCACTATGCATATATGCATAACTTTGTTTGTTGTTTAGCCTTTTATATGAGAATTAGTGGGTTTGTGTGTCTGTAGGTGTGTAATGGATGATTAAGCCCTAAAACCTTCCTGAGTGTGTGTGTGTGTGACTGAGTATTAGAACACATCAATTAATCAGTGTGTGTACCGACCCTTAATTAAAAACTCCCTCGTCCCCCTGAACCCTCTCCTGTGAGTATTTGTGTGTGTGTGTGTGCAAGTCTATCTGCATTTGTATGCATGTCACTGTTTCTGAATCTCAATATTCATGACTATGCATGGGAATTTGCACAACACCACTTCTCATACTTCAAGCTGCATTTAACTGTGGTATATTTTCACAACAAACATGTCTGACTGTGATTTCAGAAACAGGTAATAAACTGTTTTGGGTGCTTCGGGTATCTGTGGAGGTTCTACTCAACTGAAAGTCACAGCATAGGCCTGAACTTAATTAATGCACCATTAACATGCATTCTGCCCTTTAAAATCAAAAATCTCAAGAGTTATTTATTCTCCTGGCTACACCTGAGGTCAGTGCCTTTTCTGAAAGTTGACTGGTCATTAGTGCTTCTCAGTTTGTGATTTTTTTTTCAATCAAATTGTGCTTCAAGGCAACATGTCAAACAAGATTACCAAGAGCAATAACACATTCGTATTTATCTTTCATTTCTACATGGGCTGTGTATTAGATGTTCTGCTGCCTTCTCTCAATACAAGCCTTTAATTGTATCTTTGATTTTTATTTGTACTTGCTGTCTACACCTACACCATTTCTCCTTTTTTACTCTGCCACAACTACTTTCCCAGCCATTCAAGGCGTGCTACTTAAAAGTAATTCACCATTCAGAGCGATCATTCATTCTCCGCCTACATCATCCTCAGCTAGACAAAGTAGTTCATGATTATTTCTTTTTTTTTGCTGCTCGATTTATATAAACTGAGCACGATTAAAGTAAACTGCAGTTGACCCAAACCTAAGACACAGTGACAGATAACCCATCTCTTGGGAAGTACATTACTCACCCAACTAATCACCTTCAGCAAGGTCACTGCCTTCTCTTTACCCCCCTACTCTTCTGTGTTTCCAACTCTCACTCTGATCACAAATTAATATTCACACAGACATCCAGACCACTGCAGGGGAACCAGTGTGTGTATGTGTTTGTGTTGTTTCATGTGCATGTGGCTAAACTCAAGCTGTGATTTTACAACAGAGCAGGGAGTGAAAGAGCTAAAGGAAAAAAAATGACAGGAAATGAGGATGAAGAGCAGATGCAAATGAAGAAGAAAAATGAACAAAAAGCAAGAAAAGGAGAGTGGGCATTGAAAGAATGGAGTGGAACAAATCAGCAAAGGCAGAAGCAGCAGTGAAAACACCATGTTTTCTGCTTTGAAGTTGCCTATATGTTTTAGTCCCCTTTGTGTTGCTCTACATATAGTCATGCTAACCCAGATATTTTTTTCAGTATTGTGAGAACACAAACAGAAGCAATGATCAAAAAAGAAATCTTTTTAGTGACCTCTTAATTCCCCATTTCTAAGAATAGCTAAAATGTAGCAAAGGAAAACATATTATGTGTTGGCAGAAAAGGAAACAAGTAACTGGTTGGTTGGCGCTGTTGGTAGTATGAGCCTGTTTGCTGTTTTGAGAGGATTGCAATAAAAAGAGGGGATGAAAAGCCACCGTTTCACATTTTTCTTTGGCAAACTTTTGGAAATTTCACATCCACTTTCCATTCAAATAGAAACTCTCCTTCTATTCTTATTCCAACTTTGCAGTCATCTTTGTGCATTTGTCTTCATTTTGGTGCAATTTTCTACATCATCCAACTTACTTCTTCTCTCCATTCCCCATTCATTCTTCCCCCACCTTCTCCCTCTCTTCCTCCCATCACATCCTCTCCCCCGCTCGTTTCGTCACAGCTGATTTCCAGCCGTTTAATCCTGATTATGGCTTCAAAGTCCCTGTTGGCACAATCCAGCTCGAACTTGCTGTGTGTGTACAAGTGTGCATACGGCAACAAGATGCTGACTTAGGCTATAAACATATCTGTCTTGTGTCTGTCGTTTGATAGGCTGTAAGACATTGTGTTTGTGTGACATGTCGTTCAAGCAAGTGTGCGTGTTTCCCACATGATAGCAGACTCTTAAGCTGGAGTGGCAGTTTTAGTCGGTAAGTCATGCTTGCATGAAAATACTTGGATATGTCAGATTGTTTTCCCCATAAAACAGCTGTTTTTGTAAGTGATTGTGCACTGTGTGCATGTGTTGAAGAGAACAGCTTAGTGCTTAGTGGTTGTTTACTACTAGGCCCAGTGCTATGGCATTTTAACAAGTCTGCCCTTATCTCCAATGGACTTTTTTGTCCTGTTTTCACCTGCCAAAACATTTGAGGTTGTAAAACTTAGCTTGTCCTTAAGAACTCTGCATTTTTGTAATTTTGAAGCCAAACTTAAAGTAAAACTCATCTTTACTAAGAAGTCAGTACATATATCATTCATATTCTTGATAGCACCTCCAACATTCCTCCATCCTACAACCCAGAAGAACGTGAATCTATAATAATGCCTCTCTATACTCTCTGGTATGTTGTGAAGCTGTAGTTTGACATACTAACATATTGGATTGCCTTATACTTTAGATAATATATATATTATAGGGTGTTCCTGTTACTTGGTCGACCCCAAGAGAGTGAGTAGACAAACAAGGATACCTTTGGACACACACAACAGACAAAATCTGCCTGTTTCAGAGTGTTCCCAGCTGTTGAAAGTGGTAAAGCTGCAAGTGGGCAGCAGATGAAAAACAGGTCATTTATAGTAAAGAGACAGGAAACTGCTTATTAAAAGTGATAATGAAAGATACTTCTTTGCATTTTGTACTACAGTGCTTCAATTCTGCAGTTAAGACTAGTCATGCAGTACATAAACCTGTCAGTGCAGGATGAGAAGCTAACTTTTCTCCTGTGTGTATTTCACATTCTAATGACTTTATGGCCTTAAATTTGGCCAATTTATATCAGACTTTGTTGGTCTCGTAAGACTTTTAGAGTCAGCCACTTCCTCTCTCTTTCTTTTCATATTATATACTATACAGTTATTTTTTGTCATTTACTCTTGTGTCA